>NC_081342.1:70181746-70207641 GCF_029784015.1 Lycium ferocissimum | reverse complement strand
GTAACTAATATATCATTAAAAAGACCATCTTTTATTTCCTCACTAAAAGAGCAAGTTGCTATGCTCAATATTTCCTCACTAGGATTTGGCTCGGACCTTATATATGTGTTAAAGAAGTCATTAAATAAGTACAAATAACATATTTCAAACCCACTAAACCAAATGAATTGTGACAAAATCCCAAACTCGAACCTATAAAATTTAAAACCTGAATCCACCTCCGACTTCAATATTCATCAGATCTAACATTTAAGATGTTGGGAATCAAACTTTTTAACTAATAATATAGCATTAAAAAGACCTTTTTTTTCCCTCACTAAAAAGATTAAGTCAAGAACAGAGAGCAATGTTATGTTAATATTTCTAAGATTCAAAAATTCTCTTACTATATCTTTGAACATTTGCCTAATGGCAAGTGAAAAAAATAGCTACAAAAGCAGCGGTAATAACATAAAATCTTGGAAAGCTTTAATGTTGTTTGTTATCAAAATTTGTCAAACCCGAATGTTACAAATCAGTGGCGAGTTTCAACAGAGAGGTAGACAGTGGCCTTGTAGACTGAATTCCAACTGTATAAATCTCTTTTCTCTCTCTTAAATCTCCATTTGACTATAATTAAGAGGGTTTTTGGCTTATATGCCCAAGCTCATAAGCTAGTCAAACATGCTTATAAGGTTTTTTTTTTTTTTTTTTTTTTTTTTTAGTGTTTGAGAATATTGAAGAGGCGCTTAAATTAACAAATACACCCTAAAAAAATGAATACAATCTAAAAAATTAACAAAAAAAGCTCAAAAAAGTGAATACAATCATCATATTGGTGAATACAACAACACCGACCACTAGTTCCTGCCAGATCTGCCGACAATTTCCGACCAGATCTGTCTGAAATTTCACAACAACAACAACAACTAAGATGTAGGCCATTACAAGGAAATTAGGGCACAAATCATTGAAACATTCACCTGCTATTTCATCTTTCAAGTCTCTCTATCCTCTTTCCGATGATCACTGTATGTATCACTCATTTCTAGGGCAACTAAAGTTTTCATTTTTTTTTTTTTGTTGAGTTTTCCAAAATGCGGTGATGATCTAGGGTTTTATATTATTGATTTGTGATTTTTTGTTCTAATTTCACAACAACAACAACAACACACAGCCCTTATGCGCCGCTGTGGTTGGCGAACGGAGTCGGATTCAAAGGAAGAAGTGGGGCAGGCGGTCGGGTTGGATCTCATGGTTGGGCGGGCTTCGCAGTTACCGCCGATCTGGCCGAAAAAGGGAAGCTATAGATGCAGAAGCCGGCGTTAATCCGATGTGTACGTAGTCGGGCGGCGTTATGGCAACAGGTTGGTGGCCTAGCTCAGCGTTCATTCATCAGGCGAAAGAGAAAAAGGAAAAAAATTATAAATAATAAAAATAAAGTATTCTACTTTAAATATGTAGCTATTAATTGTATTTAACATGTTAATCTTAGCTATAGGATGTAATTAATCTAAACTATTGCTACTAAATATAAATATGTACTAGTAGTTAGTTATGCTAATGTAATTTTCCCTTTATTTACCCATATAGGTTTGATTAACTTTGTTCACCAAAATTCGAACATAGAAAAGGATTAACTAATATATTTTTATTTTTTTTGGAAACCACTTAGTAAACCTTAGTGGAGGATATTTTATTAATAGTAGTACAGAATAAACAAGAAAATAAAAAACAAGAATGGTCTGCAAAAGCAAACAGCATAAAGCAAAAGGAACAAATTTCCCCCCAAAAAGACCAAATTCCGACAAAATTCAACCTAGCCTCAATTAGGAAAGTAAGTCAGAATCGACGGCCACCGGGACTTCTCCTCAGTAATAGAACTAGAAATCCGATCTGTATACACTTTTTATCGCACCAAATCTCTCACCAGTGCAATGTATACATGTCCAAGGAGTAAAACTCAGAAGATCCAGATCTGTTGCTTTCGGGTAAAAGTCTTTTGCTAAACAACCTTATTTTCGTAATTTGAGCTCGATGTTGAAGTGATAAATCGGAAACCATCAGATTGCACCTCAATTTGGACTGATTGTGTCTTGAGTTATTTGAATCAAACGTACTTGTCCATCCTAAGCCCATTATAGAACACTCTCCATGAAGAATTATCATCGGATTTTTGGCTTTTGATATTGCTTGAAACTTACTTCTAACTTTTCTTCTAGTTTATTGACAAAAATTCTAAGGAATGAGCCCAAAGGACTAATACCACCATTAGAATATTTGCTAATAATTGAGTTGAAGAGTTAAAAAGTTATTAATGACCTATGAATATTCTACCAATTATGTTGATAGAACACTCGTGAAGGTGATATATGTTACATCCCGTATTTTGAACGACGGGACGATTCGGGTTAACTATGAAAAGTTAGGATTAAGACCATTCCGGGTTACGAAGTCGAGACGTGTGACCTTCGATTTTGTCGTGTGACCTAAGTATGTATGATGTTATTGGTATGGAAACATTTAAGAAAGTTCGGGACCAAAGGTGGAATTAAGAGAAGTTGGCTATTATTGAAAGAAATGGAGGAGTAACATGTACGTGGCCGGCCACCTTGGGGTGGGCCATGGCCACATGGTTGGCTATTATATGAAAGGAAAAGATGACTTAAGGGACCATTATTTCATCTTCTCAAGACCTAGGAAAAATCAAGAAACTTGGAGAGCAAAAAAAAACCCACCATTCGGCCACCACTTGAAATTTCAAGACCAAGATTAAGCCTTCCCAAAATTATTTCTTCTAAGCAAATCTACCAATTGGAGGGTGCTTGATAACGTGGAGTTGTTGTTTTAGCATTGGACTGCTCGTTTCATCCTTTTTTTGGCCAACTTTGGACAAGTTGAGGAGCCGTGAAGAAAGGTAAATTCTAATCTTGTTTTATGAGTTATGGAAGGTTTATGTGTGTTGTTGTATGTTGTTATGGATGAAATTCATGAGATATGGCAATTTGAAGTTGAGGCCGTGTGTGTGTGGGCCGTGTGCATGTGTGTGCTATGTCATAAGTGATTTAACCAAGCTTTATGTAGCATGTTGGTTATGATAGAGGGTTGAAATGAATGAAAATTATAACTATGTATTGCAGTGTTACAAGGTTGGCCGAATATGGCCTTTCATGTGTGTCAAGAAATGGATTAGTTTTGTGGAATTTTTGGTTGTTGTCGTCATGTAAATTCTATGTTGGAAATGAGAGTTTAATGATTCAAGTTGGTATTGTAAGTGTTAGGGGCTGATTTGGAAGGTTTAGTGCATTTAGGTGTAATTTTCATGTTTATGGAAATGGCATGGTTAGAGTATAGATGTTGGAGTAAATCATGTTTTGAAATCAAGGAATGTGTTAGAGTTGGAAGTTCTCGGGTTTGGGGGCCAATTCGGGTGGAATGGAGTATTTGTTGGGTTGTTGGAAATATTGTATGAATTATTTAAAGAGTTCTTGAATGTTGTTTGAGTGGTTTTGGATTGATAATTGAATATGCGTTAGTTTGATTACATATTAGTTTGTAAGTATGTAATTGTAGTAAGCATAATTGGAATGTTGTTGGAATGTGTGGAGAAGAATCTTTAGTGTTCAAATATGTTTGAATTGTTTATGGATATTGTTGGAATGATTGTTGGTGTTGTTGTGTTGTTGAATTTGGCCGAGTTGAATTCTCGGTTGGTCCATTTATAAAGGAGGTGCTGCCCAATTTTCCGTAGGATTATGTGTTAGTTGGAAATGAACTTCTAAATGCTTGGTTGACGTTGGTATTTGTTGATGTTATGTAGATCTTGGAGAGTTCGAGATATAAGTTTGAGTTGGATTAGCGTTGTGTGCGAGCGAGGTATGTAAAGCTTAACCCTTCTTTCTTTTGGCATGTCTTAGTTCAATATAGGCTACGATACTAGCCTCGAGGAAATTCCATTCTCATAATCCGAGCATGTCTATGATTCGCGTTTGCCTTTTGGTACTCGTATGTTGATGTGAGAAAATATTGGCTTTTGATGTTGTTGGAAAAATTGATTTTAAAGTTGCATAAAAACTTGGTTTTCAAAAGAGTTTTATTTTTAACGATGTTGAAACTACGAACGCTCATAACTTTCGGCTAAGGGCTCGGATTGCCTCGATATCGTCGTGAGAGGTTGTATGACGTGTGATGAGTATGTTTTCCATAGGCGGGCCCGGCTCGGGTTGACGCCGTCCGTGGTCCCGCGACCTTCCTTTGTACTTTCCCCGATGACGATTTTTCCCGATTCCCAAGTATGATCATTTTACTTACTTTTCGAACTTATGATAACGATTTTATGCATATGGTTACTCACGACTCTGCTCGTGCGGTTTGTTGGTACATCGTTCGCCGGTTCCCGGGCCGGTTTTGTTGTCGTGCGCACTATGATATATTCGGGTGTTATGCCGTGTTACGGTTCCCCGAGACCTCGCCATAGAAGCCGGTTCCGTTTATGGAGTTATGGCCGTGATATGGCTTATGATGTGTTGTGATGATGTGTTGCGTTTGGGGTTGTACGGAGATTTGAAACCTTCGGTGTTATCTTTGTGGTATGGCGCCATCGACAGCGGGCGACCATATTTTCTCGTGCCCTTTTCGCATGCTTTCTATTCTAAAAATAAACATTTGGCATTTTGGAAATGTACTTACTTTCTACATTGCTTCGAGTGTGACTCGCTATTTATCGTATTTTTATCGCTTTGCATACTCGGACATATTTCGTACCGACCCCCCTTTCGAGGGTCGCGTTTCATGCCCGCAGTACGACATTTACCGGTTTATAACCCGCCGTTTAGGAGACCCATCTGCCGTGTTGGAGTGCTCCTTTTATCCGGAGCCTATATCTTGGTATATACTCGTTCGTTGCATATATGTGTGTGTGTTCAGGGGTACGGCGGGGCCCTGTCCCGTCATATGATTCTGTTGGTTTGTTTAGAGGCCTGTAGACGTAGATGTGGGTTGTGTGCCTACCCTGTACAGTTGTGTTTGTATATTGTATGTTTTGGGCCAGTGCGCCATCGGATAGCCTTATCGGCTTTCGATATATGTATATATATATGTTTGAGTTTGAGATGTGTTTGAAGTAGCGTTTGATATTTGTATCGGCATAAGCCACCCGTGTGCGATTCGGAGTTTGATGATCGCGTTTGGTGCCCAACTCGGCACTAGTCACGGCCACGGGGTTGGGTCGTGACAAAAGTGGTATCGAGCGAGTTGTCCTCGGAATGTCTACGTGCCGTGTCTCGCAGTCTTGTTTATTGGCGTGTTGTGCACCACATCTATAAACAGGAGGCTACAGGACATCTAGGATGTTACTTTTCCTTGAATCTTAGATCGTGCGTTAGGGCTGTGTTATTAGGATGACTCTCTTCTCGATCGGTTATTATGGTTTTTCGAGAGATGCCTCCGAAGAAGACGACTGGCCGCCCCGAAGGGCAAAGGCGAAAAGGCGCAGATAGGCTAGTCGGGCGCCGAGGGTTACACGAGCTCGTGTGCGACTAGGCCGTATTGTTTTACATTCGGAGGGTTCGCCCACTCCACCACCTGCGAGGGCCGGAGTAGGCCCCTCGAGCCTTCAGCCGCCCGCTCCCCAGCCGGATACAGAGGGCAGGACGCTGAGGGAGGCCGTACAGTTATTGACGACAATAGTGGCGGGACAAGCTCGCGGACGCGGGCAGAGAGGCAATGATGATGACGACAGGCATGATAGCCTGAGGGTTCGCGACTTCTACGCGTGGCCCCCCGGAGTTTTCTAAGCTGGCAGGAGGACCCCCATGACTTCATTCGGGGATGAGACGTGCATTAGGACCGGTCGTGGCTTCGAGACCGAGTTCGTTGAGTTAGCCTCGCACGAGATCGCGAGATGTTGCGGCCAACCGGTATGAGTCCCGGGAGCTATCCCGAGGGTGAGGGATGCTTCCCCGCCTACGCGGGACGAGTTTACGGCGCCTTTCTCCGTCACTTTACGCCGGAGTTGCGGAGGGCAAAGGTTGATAGATTTCTCGCAGACACGACGGAGGGGTCGGAGTGTTCGTGAATATAACTTGGAATTTGATTCTCGGCCCGGTATGCACCCTTATAGTGGCGGATATGGCGGACCGCATGCATCGATACGTGATAGGGTTGGACGACTACTTGATTGATAGTCGCATGACGACGGCGGCGCAGACCGATATGGACATTGCCCGGTTGCAGGCGCACGCCCAGGGAATGGAAGACCGGCATCGAGCCGAAAGGGCCCGCAGAGATCGTGATAGAGGCCGCCCGGGGCCGGTCGGGCCGGGTATTCGGGAGATTTCCGCGGCGGGCGGGGCCCCCGCATCGGTCCAAAGGATATTTTCCGCCGCCGGCGGGATACTCGGGCCGTTAATAGGAGATTTGATGACATAGGACCGTCCCGGCGGATCGAGTTCTAGGCCTTAGTCCTCGGCAAGCGGAGGTCCCGGTCGGACGAGACCACCCAGACCTCCATGCCCCCACCGTGGGAGGCCACACCGGGAGAGTGTTTCGGGCCGGTGGTGCTGTTTTAATTGTGGCCGTCGTGGCCATCGGATGAGGGATTGCCCGGCCGGGGGTTGGTTTGGGCGGTGCGGCGCGACTGCCTCACCGATCAATTGCTTCGTTCATCTTCTTCGCGCAGCTATACGCCCTACGGGTCGTGTGTGCCGGCACCGGGAGGCCGTGGCAGAGGTCGCGGCGGAGTCCCCGGCCCAGCCGGTCCTTCGAACCGCATATACGCTTTGGCGTAGGCGGGATCCGTGAGGCGGCACCGAATGCGGACCCAGGTATATGAGCCTTTCTTGTAATGTCCTTATGTATGTGTATTTTTTGTATGAATGTTGTTTGATAACAGCGGGTAAGGATCCGAAAGTCGATAATTAGCATTTATAAATAATGGGAATCTTCCCGAGGTCCTTGTACGACCTTATAAGACTAGTTGAACATTCGAGGACGAATGTTCTAAAGGGGGAAGATGTTACATCCCGTATTTTGAACAACGGGACGATTCGGGTTAACTATGATAAGTTAGGGTTAAGACCATTCCGGGATACGAAGTCGAGACGTGTGACCTTCGATTTTGTCGTGTGACCTAAGTATGTATGATGTTATTGGTATGGAAACATTTAAGAAAGTTCGGGACCAAAGGTGGAATTAAGGGAAGTTGGCTATTATTGAAAGAAATGGAGGGAGTAACATATGGCCATGTGGCCGGCCACCTTGGGGTGGGCCATGGCCACATGGTTGGCTATTATATGAAAGGAAAAGATGACTTAAGGGACCATTATTTCATCTTCTCAAGACTTAGGAAAAATCAAGAAACTTGGAGAGCAAAAAAACCCACCATTCGGCCACCACTTGAAATTTCAAGACCAAGATTAAGCCTTCCCAAAATTATTTCTTCTAAGAAAATCTACTAATTGGAGGGTGCTTGATAACGTGGAGTTGTTGTTTTAAGCGTTGGGCGTGACCGTTTTTCATCCTTGGCCAACTTTGGACAAGTTGAGGAGTTGTGAAGAAAGGTAAATTCTAATCTTGTTTTATGAGTTATGGAAGGTTTATGTGTGTTGTTGTATGTTGTTATGGATGAAATTCATGAGATATGGCAATTTGAAGTTGAGGCCGTGTGTGTGTGAGTTGGCCGTGCATGTGTGTGCTATGTCATAAGTGATGAACCAAGCTTTATGTAGCATGTTGGTTATGATAGAGGGTTGAAATGAATGAAAATTATAACTATGTATGTGTGCAAGGTTGGCCGAATATGGCCTTTCATGTGTGTCAAGAAATGGATTAGTTTCCTTGGAATTTTGGTTGTTGTCGTCATGTAAATTCTATGTTGGAAATGAGAGTTTAATGATTCAAGTTGGTATTGTAAGTGTTAGGGGCTGATTTGGAAGGTTTAGTGCATTTAGTGTAATTTTCATGTTTATGGAAATGGCATGGTTAGAGTATAGATTGTTGGAGTAAATCATGTTTTGAAATCAAGGAATGTGTTAGAGTTGAAGTTCTCGGGTTTGGGGGCCAATTCGGTGGAATGGAGTATTTGTTGGGTTGTTGGAAATATTGTATGAATTATTTAAAGAGTTCTTGAATGTTGTTTGAGTGGTTTTGGATTGATAATTGAATATGCGTTAGTTTGATTACATATTAGTTTGTAAGTATGTAATTGTAGTAAGCATAATTGGAATGTTGTTGGAATGTGTGGAGAAGAATCTTTAGTGTTCAAATATGTTTGAATTGTTTATGGATATTGTTGGAATGATTGTTGGTGTTGTTGTGTTGTTGAATTTGGCCGAGTTGAATTCTCGGGGTTGGTCCATTTATAAAGGAGGTGCTGCCCAATTTTCCGTAGGATTATGTGTTAGTTGAAATGAACTTCTAAATGCTTGGTTGACGTTGGTATTTGTTGATGTTATGTAGATCTTGGAGAGTTCGAGATATAAGTTTGAGTTGGATTAGCGTTGTGTGCGAGCGAGGTATGTAAAGCTTAACCCTTCTTTCTTTTGGCATGTCTTAGTTCAATATAGGCTACGATACTAGCCTCGAGGAAATTCCATTCTCATAATCCGAGCATGTCTATGATTCGCGTTTGCCTTTTGGTACTCGTATGTTGATGTGAGAAAATATTGGCTTTTGATGTTGTTGGAAAAATTGATTTTAAAGTTGCATAAAAACTTGGTTTTCAAAAGAGTTTTATTTTTAACGATGTTGAAACTACGAACGCTCATAACTTTCGGCTAAGGGCTCGGATTGCCTCGATATCGTCGTGAGAGGTTGTATGACGTGTGATGAGTATGTTTTCCATAGGCGGGCCCGGCTCGGGTTGACGCTCGTCCGTGGGTCCCGCGACCTTCCTTTGTACTTTCCTGATGACGATTTTTCCCGATTCCCAAGTATGATCATTTTACTTACTTTTCGAACTTATGATAACGATTTTATGCATATGGTTACTCACGACTCTGCTCGTGCGGTTTGTTGGTACATCGTTCGCCGGTTCCCGGGCCGGTTTGTTGTCGTGCGCACTATGATATATTCTGGTGTTATGCTGTGTTACGGTTCCCGAGACCTCGCCATAGGGCCGGGTTCCGTTTATGGAGTTATGCTGTGTGATATGGCTTATGATGTGTTGTGATGATGTGTTGCGTTTGGGGTTGTACGGAGATTTGAAACCTTCGGTGTTATCCGTGGTATGGCGCCATCGACAGAATGGGCGACCATATTTTCTGTGCCCTTTTGCATGCTTTCTATTCTAAAAATAAACATTTGGCATTTTGGAAATGTACTTACTTTCGGTATTTCTGTTTCGAGTGTGACTCAGTTATTTATCGTATTTTCTCGCTTTGCATACTCGCACATATTTCGTATCGACCCCCTTTCTTCGAGGGGTCGCGTTTCATGCCCGCAGGTACGGACGACCGGTTTGGCAACCCGCCGCTTTTAGGAGACCTATCCTGCTGTGTTGGAGTGCTCCTTTTATCCGGAGCCTATATCTTGGTATATACTCGTTCGTTGCATATATGTGTGTGTGTGTCGAGGGGTACGGCGGGGCCCTGTCCCGTCATATGATTCTGTTGGTTTGTTTAGAGGCCTGTAGACGTAGATGTGGGTTGTGTGCCTACCCTGTACAGTTGTGTTTGTATATTGTATGTTTTGGGCCAGTGCGCCATCGGATAGCCTTATCGGCTTTCGATATATGTATATATATATGTTTGAGTTTGAGATGTGTTTGAAGTAGCGTTTGATATTTGTATCGGCATAAGCCAGCTGTGTGCGATTCAGGTTTGATGACTGCGTTTGGGTGCCCAACTCGGGCACTAGTCACGGCCTACGGGGTTGGGTCGTGACAATATACCTGTGAAATATTATTTGCGTGTTGAATACATCATCTGAAGATGATAATACTTACCCCCTCATTTCCCTTTTATCGACATGATTTCAATGGAATGAGCCCCAGAGATAATACCACCATTAAAACCTTGTTAATAACTGGGTTGTAGAGTTAAGTAAATATATCCATGCCCGATGTATTCTTTGCAATTCGATTCTGATGTTGGGAATTTGCCGTTTCCATATTAATAATCCTTCTCCCCGCACTAAGTAAGTCAACAAAAGAGTTAAGCCTTGATGCACCGCAAAATCAAAAGCTAGGTTAGTTAAAAAATCATCCAACGAGTTTCTTTCTCTCGTAAACATGGAGTATTAGCACATTGAATCTAGCCTTCAACTTCTTTATTATATCCACCTCTCGCAACAATACTCCATGGACATTCCCATATCCCCTCAACTACATTCTTCATTATTAATGAGTCTGTCTCCATGATAAGGGTTGAAGATCATTTTCAAAACAAGCATTAACCCCTTCTTTAAAGCCCTTGCCTCTGCTACCATGTTAGTATTGATTCCCAGCTCCTTGCACTCAAAGATACTCCGTATCTCCATGACAATTTCTTACACAAAACCCATACGAACTAGGTCCAGGATTGCCTCTTGAAGCCCCATCGGAATTGCACTTATACCATCCATCATAAGGAAGATTCCAATACACTATCTTGCTGACAAGTATTGGTTTATACCCTTTTAGGAAATCAATCAATTCATTCCATAGAAATGGTACATTTTTAAGCCATGGATATCTAACCTTTGTTAAGTAATATAGGTTACAATTAACCTCATGTATTACCCTTCTAAAACTTGCATTTCCTCCATGCTTAATAGTGTTTCTTCTTTTCCACAATTGCCATATAATCATTGCCGGTACACCGAAGGATAGGCTTAAACTTCCCCGCACATTCTATCTTCCACCAAGTCCCGATTACATGTTTCATTTGTGTTAAATTCATATGAATTCCAACGCATTCTTAAACACACACGCCAAACATCGCAACAAACCTGGGCCCAGCTTAAGAATAGGTGTTGGATAGTTTCTTGTTGAGGAATAGAGTAGCAATAACATTTTGAAGCTATTGGAATCTTCATCTTCATTACGACATCGTCGATGGGAATTCTACCCTTCCATACTCTCTATAGCGAGAAAAGAAATCTTAAAAAGGTACTCTTTATCCATAACCGTTTAAAATCGAATTCTCATGATCTCTCGCGTCTCAAAATATTCCAAGCACTATTAACCGTGAACCTACCGTACTTGTGAGCATCCACCATGGTCTATCCCAGTTACCTTGTAGCTGGTATATATATATCTCTGACTTAATGTGTTCTGCAATATCTGCTAGAAAAGATCGGTGCAACAACTGATCTTTCCATGCTCCCCCTTCAATTAAGGCAGATACATCTACCAACTCTTCATTAATTGGATAATCAGTGGGAACCACAGAGTGTAAAGCTCCCAATTTTGTCCAATTCTCATACCATACATTTGAAGTTCCCCCTTTGATTTCCCACCAAATTTCATGCTCAACTGCATCCCTTGCCTCCAACATCTTCTTCCAAACTTGAGTACCTCCTTTCCATTATACCAGAGTTGGAATAATTTTTTTGCAATACTTATTCCACATATAGTTTGCCCACAGAGTTGAAGAAGTTCTGAATCTCCACCACAATTTAGCAAATAAAGCATTAGAAACATCAAAAAGTGATTTGAAACCCAAACCCCTTTCCATAGTTGGCAAACACAAATCAATCCAAGACATCCAATGTATGCTTCTCCCTTCTTCCTTATTACTCCAGAAGAATTTGCAAAAATTTTATGGAGTTTATTAATCACACATTTAAGTGGTGCCAAAACTGACAAAAGATGGATTGGCATGCTTTGAAGCACACTTCTGATTAAGACAACCTTTCCTCCAAAAGATAAAAGCTTCTCTTTCCACGAATGCAATCTTCCTTTCAACTTCTTGATGAGATCTGAGTAATAGACCTTCTTCTTTCTAGCATGAAAAATAGGGCACCCTAAGTATATGAAAGGAAATTGTCCTTTTGAAAACCAGAATCTCCCCTACCCTCTCGCACTAACTCCGTGCCCACCTTTGAGAACATATAAAAAGAACTTTTATCATTATTGATGAGCTGCCCGTAAACCTATTCATACTTCCTTAAGATTTGCATGATGTACCTCAACGAATATGTATCATCCAATAAATCTACTATCATTAAATAAAGAGTTCAAAGCCCTTGAAAGTACTTCAGCTGATAACAAGAATAAGGCTGGTGATAATAGGTCTCCTTGCTTCACCCCTCTTGAAGATTGAAAAAAAACCTGTAGGTTGCCCGTTTAATAAAATAGAATACCGCTTATTAGCAATCGGCCCCTTATCGATTAATGAAGTGTTACGCAAATCCCATCTTCCTTAGCACACGCATTAGATATTTCCAAGATACTCTATCATAAGCCTTGGCTATATCTAGTTTAATCACCACATTGGCCGGTTTCCCCCTTAATCGATATCCGAAACAATCTCTCGAGTGAGGAGAATGTTTTTAAATATACTTCTACCTTTAACAAAACCAGATCGATTAGATGAGATCGAGTTGGAATAACGCTTTCCATTCTATCATGAATAACTCTAGAAATCACCTTATTAATGAAGTTGGACAAGCTGATGGGTCTTAGATCAGAAAAGGTCTGTACTGGTTGTCTTTTAGGAATCAACACAAGATTGGTATGTGTGATTGATTTAGGAAGCTCATCCCCATCAAAAAAAGATAGTACAATAGCATGTACATCATTACGAACTATCTCCCAACATTGTTGATAAAAGCTACTCCGTAAAACCATCCGGACCACTAGCACTTTCTCCACCCAATGCAAAAACTGCCCTCTTTACCTCTTCTTTGTCTGGGTAGGAACATAAAGACACATGTTGCTCATGATTTACCATGGTGGGAATATGATTGAGAAGATCAAATCCCACATTATCACCCTCTTGAGTAAATTGATTTTTGTAGAAATTGACACAGCCTTCCTCCTCTGATACGTGCTCCTTAGACTCTAACTATACTCCATTACTCGTCCGTATTCTCTTTAACGTAATTTTTTTCCTCTTTCCATTGACATGATTATGAAAAAAAGAAGTATTTCGTCCCTTCAAAGGTACCAAGTAAAGCCTGCTTTTTGTCTCCAATATTGTTCTTCAATGCTCAAATATTTCTTCAATTTTGCTTGAGCTTTTTGAAGAACAATCCTATTGATTATACTTGGATCTTCTTCAAACAACTGTTCTTTCATCCTCACCACTTCTTCCCTGATTAGGACTTGTTTAAAAAAATCCCTATAAGTATCCCCGCTCCATGCCGATAATGCCTTCTTAAGATTCTTCGCTCGTTTGAAAGCCAAATATGGAGTTGCTATAAACTCTCGTCTCAGCTTCAATCTCACCACCTCTTTAAATGACTCATGTTGAGTCCAAAATTCAAGAATCTAAATGGTTTCACAAAGTTGATGATTTCTTCCCCACATACCATCAAGAGAGGTGCATGATCAGACTCTTTTCTGCAAGATGTTCAACCTCTATCTCGTGGAAAAAGTTCTTGGAAAGTAGTATTTACCAAGATTCTCATCCAATCTTTTAAAGATACAATCCTCTCGCAGCTCTTCCATTCCACCAAGTGTATGGACTTCCTTGTAACCCATATCAAACAACTCACAAGAATTAACACGGAAAGCAAAGTCTTCACATTCATTCGTAGTAATGGTAATCTACCCAATTTTTCCTCTTCGACGATGACATTAAAATCACCCCCAACTAACCAAGGATTATTGAGTGAACTAGCTATTTGATACATATTGTCCCATAGTACTTGTCAACACATGCGAGGAGATGAACTGGCACAGAATACTCACAAGCATTTCTACTACCAGAATCTGGATTAGGATCAAGAAAAGCGTTCCGAAAAACAGGTTTGCTAATTACAAGGGTAAAAGCTATTATGAAAATACTTCGAAAAGAAAAGTGATGACAGCAAAAGCAGTAAAGATAACCCAAGTAAAAGAAACAACAATAGTAATAGAACTGAAGGATAATTTTAAAAGTACATGTTTAAGCTATATTTTAACTGACTGCTTAGGGGGACAGATTACCCCACCTACTGATTCAAACACCTGAATCCGCTTCACAGTACATGCTCCTTGAGCTTCTACTCTATAGAATGGGCATACAATGGAACAACTGGTTTCCTATCCCAGGCCTCCCTTGCTTCAACCAAATCAGGGCGGTATCTCTTAGCTAAGACTTCTACTTGTGCAGCAAATGACTTGTTTTCATGTTGACTTATTTGACGGACCATCTCTTTCCATCTTTTTCGACATAACTCTCCATGCCTGTGGGCAAGAAGATTGTCCCAATCCACGTCCTCTATGAAGCTTGCATCAAGTTCAAAAAGAGCATCAATTAGTCGATAGTCATCAGTATCTGCCCATTCACCTGCAGCCATCATTGGGCGATGTTAATTGTCTGCACCATTTAATGCAAAGAATATCCACTATACCTGGTGGACAAGTTTTCACTAATTGCACTCCAGCGAATATTATCCCGTAATATCCTATGCTTAGATTTCTTCTCTTCACAAAGCTTCAGTTGCAGATCGGCATTTACCAAATCAAACAAAGTATGAATTTCTTCCTGAGCCCAATTTCCTTTCTTCCGATTGGCCAGTTTTATCCTATGCCATGTATTTCCCGCATTAGCTTAATGCTTCCTAAGTTCATCGGCCAAGACCCTCCACTTGGGCCCATGTTCTCCATGGAACTTTCGTATTGTCTCATACTCTTCTTCAGTCCATTTACGCTTCTCACCGCATCAAAACAGCCGCTGTGCACAATTATAAACTGCTCTATAAGGCCTGTATGGTATAGCCCTCCCTATTTTCTTCCAGCAGCCCCTTACTTGGGGAATAGATTTACAGTCCAAAACCTTTTGCAATCCTTCGTTGCCCAAGTTATGTACTTCTATGTTTCTATAAACAGCATTCTTGACAATTTCATCTTCTTCTTTTGAGAATCGTTTGCCCCATAGTAATTTTTCTTCCTCAACTTCATGCGCCTCATCACTTGGATCACCGGATGGAGGGAAGACCTTCACATGACCGGAAAATCTCACTCTTTCTTCATTCCTTTCATGAGTAAGATACTCAAAACTGTGTCCTGATTTTGTCTTTTCCTTCTTTCTGATATTAGTATTCTCTGTTTTGCTGTCTTTTATCTCTTCTATGGTTGAAACACCACCTTGAGTGACTCCAGTCGCAATATCTACCTGTCCATCCTCTCTTTTCTTCTTCTCCTTTTTCCTTCTCCTCCTCTTTGATGGAATACAGGCATACGCAGCCGAAGCAAATAGTCAAGATCGAACTTGCATGTAATATAGAAAACACATAATCAAGATATTAATCAAACATAAAATTGATACTTATCTCTTGAAGCGTGACCGCGACCAAGAATCGAATCTTCAACCACAAACACACACCATCCACTAGATCATCATCCTTCAGTTCCACAGTCTTCTGCTGTGTAACCCGAATAATAGCAAAGTTTGTGAAATTCATGTGGGCGAATTTATATGGAAAAGTTGTATAAACTTGCAAAAACCCTTAGCCTCCTTATGTAATAAGACCCTTATTTTATAAATACAGGTTTTAGGGTTTTCACTCTTTTCCAAAATCTGCCGGGTCTTTATTTTCCACCAAGAAATAATATTTCATTTAATTCTTTATTATTTGGGCACAGCAGGGGCCACAGAATTTAATTAACAAGGCTTCCTATTATGAAATTAATTCAAAATATCTGAATTAATTCTACCATAATAAATTAGGAATTATTCCACTAAAAAATCGTAACTGTACTCCTCAGTTCAATTTCAAAAACTTTCATTAAATCTTATTTAACTCCCCATGTTAAGATTACAGACACCAATCTATTAAATTAAATTACTGATAATTTAATTCATTGACTAATTGAATCCTTTATATTTCTGCTTAACTTACATCATGTGACGGATACAAAATTCACCTCCAGGGTTTTCACATGAGACTTATAAGCATCCATAAAGGGGTTTCATCAATCTCAAAGTCGAGACATGAATTCTATCAACTAATTATTATTTTACAAATGTAATTTGTCATTATCCAATTTACCAGGAATACATAGACCCGCAATTGAGTCGTACCTTTTAATAAATCAAACTAATGAACAAATCACATTGATCATAATAATTATATCAAGATTAAGAGTATAACTACATTTAATCAACTAGAGAATTTGTTTTATATATTCAGTGCAAAAACACTTATCTCTACTTGGTCCGTTCAATACATACAAAATGTACTAGCATAGGAAGACGAAACTATACCGCTCCCATAATGAAGATACATTATATTAATCTTGTGCTACAATCATACCGATGGTGTTGTCCAATTTTCATCTTAGATTGTGAACATAAATTTTATACTTATAAGAACCGACGATTTAATCTTCCATGTATAAGCTAAACTCTATACACTAAATCATCTACTATATAAGTAAAGGACACATATACTAGTACATGATCTATTTAAATCTTTATTAAACAATGAATAAATAATTGTTCTATAATAAATACTATATCCAAACACATGGTTAATAGTATATATTCCAACAATCTCTCACTTAAACTTTTAACCATGACAGTTGTTAGAATATACCATGTCTAAATGCATGGTTAATGGTATATACCCCAACAATCTCCCACTTAGACTTTTAACCATGCATTTACAACTTTCACATGTATTTCTTTTGCACGACTACCAAAAGTCTTAGCCAATATGCTCTTTGCAAAAAATAACTTACCAAGTTGTTTTCTAGTGAAACTTCGTCTAGTAGTTCTTCGTTGTAACTGACCGGTTCTGTACTAAGATCTTTAGGGATCCTATCATGAAACTCTCTAAAAAATGTATTTCTTTTTAGGAATCCTATCATGAAATTCTCCCAAGAGTATACGCCGAACCGATCTTGGTTATTATTTTTCCACTACGACTACGTACTACTACTATTATAGTCACACTATCAAGCATGTTTCTTTCAATATTGAAATATTAACGCCTTTATGTAGTGTTATTTGCTCAACTTCACTCCTAGTACTTAGAGGTAGTGAATTTCCTTACGTCTATTAACGTTTCTCCCACTACTTAAATGCAATGGAACGTCAACCCTGACTTGTCGGTTAGATGTTCTTGAACTTCTGAATTTTAGATGACTCATTTGCTATTTCTTTGCTCAGTTCCTATAAAACTAGTTTACTTCTAGGAACTTCGTTTATTAAATAGTCCTTTTCTAAAAATCTTGCAATTGTATTGACAATTACCTTATTTTCTTTTAGGACAGTAAATAAACCTCCTTTCGTTCCCTTTGGATGTCTAATAAACATGCGTACATCCGTTCTTGATTCCCACTTATCTGTTTTCCCTTTGAACACATGTACTAGACAACCTCATATCCGAACATGTTGCGATTTGGCTTTATATCCAATCCACTTGTTCTATGGGTATCAAAGGTACTAACTTAGAAGGAATTAAAATGAGAATGTAACTCGCAGTTTCTAAGACATATCCCAAAACGAAAAAGCAAATATAAATAAGTCAATCATTAATTTTACCACCTTTAAAAGAGTCATATTTCTTTTCTCTTCCACACCAATCTATTGTAGAATACTTGGTGTAGACAATTGAAAATGCAATCCCTCTATCTAATAAGTAACTAATGAACTCTACAAAGAGGTACTCGCTACTACGATCAAATCGCAGTGACTTAATACATTTTCGCTGATGCTTTTAATTTTTGCTTTAAATGCCTTGAAATTTTCAAAACATTCGGGCCTATACAACATCAAATAAATATATTCATATCATGAGTAATCTTCTATGAATGTCACAGAATACTCAAAATCATCTCTTGCCTTGAAATTCATTATACCACACAAATCAGAATGGATTAGCTTAACTTATCATTAAATTTATTTCCTTTTAATAGAAAAAGTCTCTTAGTCATTTTTCCTTCTAAATAAGACTCACAAGTTAGTAGTGCCTCCACTTTCAATGAACCTCAAAAGTTCATCATTTGACCAACTTCGAAATTCTATTCAAATTAAAAAGACCTAGACACAAGTGCCACAGATAGGTTCATTCAATTCATGAAAGAAAAATAAATTCTCTTATGGGATAGATTAACATTATTCAGTTCAGAAGAGTTATTAATTTAAAGTGTCCACGCATCAATGTACCACAAGAGATAAAATGTTTATCAAACTCAATAAGACAAGAGTTACAAGAAAAATAAACTAACTATCCATCTCTTGTTTGGTTAGAAATTGAAAATAAATTCTTTCTAACAGGAGTTACATATAATGCATTCTTTAATTAATGTCTTATCTCCATCAGAAGAAATTCCTGACTAGTAGTAAGTGGGCTGGATAAAGTCTATTGAGAATTTGAGATATAATCATTAAAAAGATCATTAGTTATGTAGTATGAATAATAAAATTCAAAACACACATCACACATACAACCATGCATACTGAATAGCTAGATTCTATAGGGAAACTTAACTATTCATGCAAACTATATGAGTCATGCCAGATAATTCACCCTATAAATAAAACGGGACCAACTCGGATGGTAGAGCGCAATTTAAGTTAGGTAAATATCACTTTTAATAAACCCCCAGTTCCATTGAATCAATGTGTAACTCAGTTGGAGAGTCAAGACAAGCTATCAATTAACTAGGGACTAAAGCACAGTAATTTACCATAATGAATCTATCCGATAGGGAAGAAAACCTACGTCAACATATAAACTAATTATATCAGCATATATACAATGGAGACCATAGAGAATGAACCCCACTACCACATTTGTTTGAAGAAATAAAATTTTTATTGAACGAAAAATTTCCAGAAAACAGAAAAACGACCAAAACCCCATCTAAACGACCCCGGATGGCCTAAAAAGAGCTCAGTTCAAGAGCTTTGCTCGTGAGTATTGCTCAGTGGGTCGTTTCCGATGAACCTACCAAATTTTGAGTCAATCGGAGTTCATCGACAATCAGAATTCCGGAACCATGATCAATTCGGATAAAAAAAAAAATACTTTTTTTTCAGCCAAAATAGAATTTAAAAAAGCATATACATTTGTTCAGTAGTTCTTATCACATATCATCATTAGCGTACTAATATACATGAATCAAGAACAATGAACAAAATTTTAAAATATGTTTACATAATTTCGGTGTTTCTTTTACGGAAATTAGCATGTTTATGTAATCATTGAATATAAGATTCAAAGCACACCACATAGATATCCATGCATCTTGAACAACAAATTTCAATATAAAAGAACAATTCATGCAACATATATATGTGATGTCAGATATTCACTCTATAAATTTAAAACCAGAGCTAACTCAGATGAAGAGTATGCTGCTAATTTAAGCCAAGTGAATATCATTATCATTATCTCTAGTTCCATTGACCCAACATGTAACTCAGATGGAGAGTTAATACAAGTTATCAATAACTAGTGATTATACCTAGTGACAACCCATAATAAATCTATCCGATAGGGAGGAAGACCTAAAGTCAACACATAAATTTATTATTTCACTAGTATTTAGTCATGAAAACCATAAGGAAGAATCTCTATCACCATTAGATCATAGCCAAGTAATTTTTCCTACAAAATTGTTTTTTCAGAAAATGAAAATTGCACAATACCATCTAAACAATCCCGAATCACCGAAAATCAACATGATTCACTGCAAAGCAATGAGTATTGCTTACTAGGTCGTTTTCGATGAACATACCGAATTTCAGATAAATTAGAGTCCGTAAAATCCAGATCTCTAAATCTATGACTCGGAAAATAACTTGTTCAGGGGATTCAAGAAAAAATAATCTAATCTATATCCTTATCACATATCAATTCATGTTAAATGAACATGTATAATCATGTTCCAGATTCAAAGATAAATAAAACCGATATAAAGAATATTGTTTTCTTACTTAAAACAAATTTTAATCCAACAAAGTACCTAAAACTCATCTAGACGATCTCAGAATGTCAAAAAATGACATCAATCACTGCAAATGCATCTTTTACCAAGCAAGAATAGATACATGTAAGTCTAGAACTAAATTAACATATACTTTATCTCCAAAACTATGACCAAATTCGGAAGATAGCCGTTTTAGGGATATTTAGAATTAAATAACCCGATCCAAATTTCCATTCTCCTTTAATAATTATCCATGAGCACAAGGGCATACATTGTGTCTCTTCTTCTGGGTAAGACACAACACCTACTTACAACAAATTGTCCTCTCGATTAATACACATGAGAATCCAAGATATTATATTTCTCCCTTTCGGGTGAAAATCTCGATATCTCTTCTCATTAATTAATTAAGTGTTACTAGTAATTAAAGATAATTTTTTTTTAATCATCAGATAAAACACCACCACTAGTATACACTTATTAAAGGACAATTTTCACAATACATTGAGAATATTTTAATGACTCAAATAAATAAACCATATTAATGGATCCTATTTATTAATCATAACTCTCAATTTATGTGTCAATATAATCTCACATATATAAACCTATTAAGACTTTTCATGATTCCAAATAAATAAACCAATTTGATGGTAACTATTTACTAACCACAAAGCCTTAATTTATACAATGTTATATACACATATATAAGGAGGAAGAATATACCCACGTAAAAGGAAATTATATGCTCACCTAATTCTACGACCATCCACTTAAGAAAACAAGACAAATTAGGCCATCAGTTCAAGAGTTGAATCCACCGTATATTTACACTTAAGCAAAGTTGCTTACTGTCAAATGCCAAGACAAAAGTCATAATGAGCAAAAACCATAAATTTTGCCAAAAAGAATCTTTTGTGGTGGGCCACGGATAAAGAATTCAAAAAGACTTTTCATGCTTCAAGCAAACTCATAGCACTAGGTTAATATTATAACCCCAGCGCCGCAGCCAAGCAAACCCAGCAAAAAGACTTTCCTTCTGTAATCTAAAGACTCGGGGCACCCATCCCCACAAAGCTTTCCAAATACTACGGTTACTACCAATTAACGATAAGTTAATCTTGGGTCATCCCTCAAAAATTCACAAAACACGGAAAGCTACACATGAATCCTCTGACATTATATTCCGGTGTTCCTTTTCCTATAGCTTTTTCAACGTGAGTATATTTTCACAAAAAATATAAATTGCATATATAATCAGACATATACATAAATCATCCATGTAATCTATTTAGATGCAAGTAAGCTCTTGATGCCAATTGATAGAATACAGGCATACGCAGCGGAAACAAATAGCTAGGATCGAACTTGCATGTAATATAGACAACACATAATCAAGATATTAATCAAACATAAAATTGATACTTATCTCTTGAAGCGTGACCGCGACCAAGAATCGAATCTTCAACCACAAACACACACCATCCACTAGATCATCATCCTTCAGTTCCACAGTCTTCTACTATGTAACCCGAATAATACCAGAATTTGTGAAATTCGTGTGGGCGAATTTCTATAGAAAAGTTGTATAAACTTGCAAAAACTTGAAATTCGTGTGGGCGAATAAGACCCTTATTTTATAACTACAGGTTTTAGGGTTTTCACCCTTTTCCAAAACCTGCTGGGTCTTTATGTTATAACTACAGGTTTGAATAGATGAAAATGACGTTTTCATATCTCTCATGTGTTTTTCTCATATTTCTTATATGTAAAAAATGAAGATCTCTTGAAAGCTGAGCGTCGTAAAACTAAGAAAAAAGTTTGTAAAAGGCCAAATAACCATTTCTCCCCGTTTGAAGGGGAAAACCTTGCAATTTATCTTCAACATATGGAGATAATTGACTAACAAAAGCTTCTTCTTCTTTTTCTCCAATAGCCATGGTATCCGGTCCAATTTGCCAGCATCTTGAATAATTTTATGGGCTATCTGTTTTTTTCATTAGTATACTAGTAGTATTTTTTTATTTTTTTTTAATCTTGGCCGTAAAAAAGGGATTTCCATATGAAAGCTTGGGGTACTCAATATAATTACAATTAGTGAATTGAGGTAAATAATGCTTGTGGACACTGGGAGAATCCCAATCATAATGTGTTTTGTCCCTAATCTTTTGTGCCTCATTTGTCATAAATATTACTACCATAATACCATTTCAATATTTATAAATACTAGTAGGACTTCCCTAGATGTTAATATTAAATTTTTATTCTTTCACAATTTTTCTAACACTTCTTACAAAAATAAATAGATCAAGCGTAGGGAATTCAATGAAAACATTTTATTCCTTTTAAACGGACTAAAAAAGAAAATACAATCACATAAATTAAATAAGAGGGAGTAGTAAAGTACTTCTCAAGTATGGAACGACACAAATTAAAAAGGGGAAAACATGTACACAATATACAGGTAGCATATATTTTATATTAAAAAACATATACTATACATAAAATATACATACTTATACATAACATATACAATCGAAGTATATAGATAGTGTACTGTATACTTCGGCCATGTTGGTAAACTAGTTGGCCGAGGGGTACATTTACGTAACTTCCCGATCAGAAAAGAACGAGAAGTAGAAATTTCTGTGGCACTTACAAATTAAGTACTACATCATTATTCCACGTAACAACGACAATGGTATTCTCTTTTCGTAGATTTATAGAGAGGTTGATTTCTCATATGGTTATTCAACTAATGTTATTATCTTAGAAAGTCACTATTCTTCTTGATTCCAATTTGCTTTAACAATGAAAGTGACATTCTAAGATAATCTATTAATTGAGTGACCAGTAAATCAACTCATTTACAGAGGAAGAAGTTCTGGATAGTAAAATGTCATGTTCATCTTCCTCCTCAGATAGTACAAAACAGGTTCTATAATTATTCTCCAGAACCGTGTATCACCAAAACGATCTTCCAATATCTCGAAAATCCAATAGAAGATTTTCCCCGCTGGTACTACAAGGTACAGGAAATACACAATTGGCCTAACGGAATCCGAGAACAAAAGGGACGCGGTGCTCGCCATTGAAAGTGATCTGAAGAAATCCACAGGTTGCAAATAATATGTTCGAAAAAACGTTGGGAATTTCAGCTTAACTCCATATAGCAACCAGCAAATTACTAAAGAGCTTACTGAGACGTGCATGGTTATGGGATGTGTCTCAAATGGAGTCTGCTGGGCACCTTGATATTTGAGTTGCAGAAATGGAAGGATTAGCGTGAAGAATGTTGCCAAAACTGTAAGTTTACCAATCTCCTTGTCCGTCATTAAGCTTTCAACTCTTGCACAACCTGCAAATGTAGAAAGTCAAAAGTGCTTATCTCTTTTTAAAAAAAATATTATTTTAGAGATTTGAGGTATTTGGTCAAATCGGTAGGAGCAAAATAATTGTTTTTGAGTAGTAGCATAAGGAAAAAAGTAACTTTTTTGATCAAACACAAATTGTTGCTTTAATATTGATAGAAATATTTCAAATTAATTAGTCAAACATCATTAGTACTCTACAATAAATACATTTCAAAATAAACATATTTTGAAAACTTCAACAAAAAAAAAACAAAAAAAAAAAAACTACTCCCTTCGGTCTAAAATAATTGAGGTGTTAGAGTTGGGCACATGGATTTTTTTCTAAAAAAAAATAAATTACATAGGGGGTAGGGGAAGGGAAAATGAGGAGGGAATTACAATGTGAGAATTCGAAACCTCATCAACAAAGTGAAAGTTCAGGTAGCCAACCCAACTGAGCTACTAGATCTCTACAGGCACATGGATTAAGGAATTCACTTACTTCTAATATAAAAAGGTGTATTGACTAAAATACCCTTTATGTAAGCGGAACTTTGAAAATATAACAAACATTAAATTTGTTCATTGGATTAAGAATGTGTCAAGAATAAATTTGAAAAAAAAAAGTATAAAATATCTTTTTGATAGATTAAAATCTCAATTATTTTGGACCAACTTTTAGAGACTAAATCCTCAATTAGTTTAAACCGGAGGGAGTAAAATATTTGGGACGTCGGATACGAACACCTGGAAGAATAACTAAGCGGAAGAAGAAGAAGGTGGATGGAAGTAGCCGAGTAGTAGAGATGGTGCTAATTTAAAAGTGGCTTTAATATTATTTTGCACCGTACTTGTGCTCATATGATCCTATATACATGGTTGAAACATGGTTGAAACAAACTGAAGAAATTTCCGGGGTGAAGATTCTGATGCTAAGACGGCGAGTACGCCAGGTTGAGATTGAAGATTTTGAGGTAGGTGTTTTTTTAAAGATGTGTCAGATTGAGACAGAAATTAATCTTTAATCAAAGCAAGTCGCCTGTACTTTATTCCTGGGAGATCTCAACAAAAGAAATAGAAATTATCTGACTAGTAAGGAGTTGTACTTGTATGTTAGTAGAGGAAAAGACAAAAATGATCCCTTAACTATGATAGTACGCCAGGTTGAGATTGAAGGTTTTGAGCTAGGTGTTTTTTTAAAGGTGTCAGATTGAGACAGAAATTAATTTTTAATCAAAGCAAGTCGCCTGTACTTTATTCCTGGGAGATCTCAACAAAAGAAATAGAAATTATCTGACTAGTAAGGAGTTGTACTTGTATGTTAGTAGAGGAAAAGACAAAAATGGTCCCTTAACTATGATAGTATGCCAGGTTGAGATTGAAGATTTTGAGGTAGGTGTTTTTTTAAAGATGTGTCAGATTGAGACAGAAATTAATTTTTAATCAAAGCAAGTCGCCTGTACTCTATTCCTGGGAGATCTCAACAAAAGAAATAGAAATTATCTGACTAGTAAGGAGTTGTACTTGTATGTTAGTACTTGCACGTATATATGTTGTCCTGTTGATATATAACATTCGAGTTTTTAGCTAAAATTGTCCCTCATTTATGAGAGTAAATTTATTTTGGTTCTTCAAATAAAACTGCGAGCATCTTTAGTCTCTTAAATTTGCTAAAATAAAGCACCTCGGTCCAACTAACAGAATGCATTTAAAAACTAACGGTGACTAAAAAAAAAAGGGGCAAAACCAACCGACTTTTAAATCAACTAAAAAACAGTCTGACTTGATCGGTTTGATCCCAATTTTCTAAAAATAAAATCGACCGAGCTCAATCATTTTTTTGCGCCAAAAACTGTGAAAATAAAAAACCGATGTAGCTCGGTTGTTTGAATATTCCATAAAAATATTTTTAGTAAAACTAGGCATGGACTCGATCATTTTATTTGTTTTAAGAAAATATATTTTGAGAAACCGATCGAGGTCGGTCGGTTTTTGGTAAAAACTCCGGTCAAACTTTTAATTAAACCGACTCAAGAGCCGACCGAGCTCAGTCAGTTTTTTATTTTCCCGAATTTTGGCACAAAAATGACCAAGCTGAGTCAGTTTTTTTTTTTTGTTTTTTAAGAAAATCGGATCAAACCGACCAAGTCAGGGGCGGATCTAAAGAGGCTTGAGGGTGTTCACCCGAACACCCACGGTAAAAAATTACAATGTATATATATGGTAATTTTTTTATATTTATGTACATATATTAACTTTTGAACACCCTGAATAAAAGCAAAAGGTTAGTTCAAGTGGTCCAAGGTGTTCAAAATTGTTTCTAGCGTCCTAGGTTCGATTATCATCGACAACATTATTTTTTTATATTTAGCTTTTATTTTTTTTCCGAACCCCCTGAATGAAAATTCTGGATCCGCCACTGGACCAAGTCGGTCAATTTTTCGGTCAGTTCGAATGACGGTCCTTTTTTTGTGTTTTTAGTAGTCGTGACCGTTAGTTTTTAAGTCCATTGTGTTAGTTGGACCAACGATCCCACTTTAGCAAGCTTAGAGGAC
>NC_081342.1:70175605-70181646 GCF_029784015.1 Lycium ferocissimum | reverse complement strand
TTGGAAATTAATCATTCTTCAAAACCATTTTCATATTTGGGGAAAATCATAAAAAGACATAATCTTTATTTATTTGGAAATAGCAGAGATTAACACAGTAGGATTAAGTGCATCTATTCTATGGAACTATTTAGGTGCATATCAAGATCAATACCCATGATCATACACCCTATCTATCGGGGACACAACCTTAGTTTCTTTTACCATAAACTTCCACCAAATAAATAGATTAGAAATTAGTCAGAGAAAAATCAATCTTTACCAAAATCATCGGATTAAGACATTAGACTTAGAACTTAGCATCTACGACTTTAGTAACCTTTTCACACCATATTGTGGATTCGAATTTCAACCTTGTTGGGTTACTATATTTGACAACGTCCGCGTTATACCATTAATAGGTGTAATTTGAGCGTATCATCACCCGTTCTGGATCTTTGCCCAACAGACAGACGGGACCCCGAATCTTTGCCCACGGGGGAATTCCTCTCCGGCACCACCCTAGGGGACCCGCAGAGTCCATGCACTAACAACGACTCCGAAACAATCATCGGAACTCGTTCGTACAACAACGATGCCGGCATAGATCATCGGTCATCGGCCTCTCACAATCACTCAAGTAAAGAAGCAGTAATATCATCATTGTTCTCACGGTCACTCAGTAAAATAGTTCATCACTGATCGGTTTACTCGATCAATCCACGATACCTACCTATGATCGGCCATACAACATGAATGTGTGAGAATGCGTGCCATGCATACATTGAATATCAACAACAAGTACAATAACACAAGTACCACGAAGGGGTACATCAACAACGTATTATATCACAATACCAACACTGGTATGCCCTCAATGTATATCTCACAAGTACCGCAAGAGGTATGCCAACCATGCATTATAACGCATTACCGACATGGTATACACACATAAATCAATCATAACTGTTATATCCCGTATTTTTATACAATCGGGAATTTTGAAATAATTGTGGCTTTTAAGAACATAAGGTCATATTTGATTTTTATTTAACATGTAAGTCGTCATAAGTGGGAAGTATTGGTGTAAAAAAATGTCGAGGAAGGCTAAGGGCAAATTGAAATTGGGAAAAATGGTTTCATGAATTACTGAAACTAGCCACAAATAATTGGGCTTGGAAAAAAAAAAGAAAAAAAAAAGAAGCCCAAACCACAAGGCTTCGGCCATGGAGGGAAAAAACGGGCTATGGCCCATATAAGGCTATGTTTGATAATAAAAGAAGAAAGGGGCCATGTGACACTTAGAATTTTCAAGAATTTTCAAGAAAGTAGAGAAGGAGAAAAACAAGACAAGAGGAGCAAAAATTAAAAGGCCATTCGCCATGGGCTCCCAATTTTGTCTCATGAAATCTCTTCCAAAAATTATTTTCTTGCTATATTCCTACCAATTCAAGGTCCCTCTACAACGTGTGCAATTATTTTAAGATAATCCATTGGTTTCGTCATTGCTTGAACAAGTTGGTGGAATGAAGAAACTTGAGAAGGAAGGTAAGAATTCATCCTTTCTAGTTATGTTTTGAAGGTTTGCTCAGGTGTTGTAAGATATGTAAAAATGAGTCAATTTACTGAAATACGGAAGTTTGCATGGTGGAAGTGTAACGTGTGCTTGTAATGCGTGGTTGCTATGGTGCGTGTAGAAGTGATGTTGAATCTTATGTTGAGCTAGGTTTGGTGGTTATTATGGAAATTGTGTTGGAAACAGAAAGTTGAATGAAAATGGAATGAAGTTGGAAATCGCCTGCCGCCGTGTGGTATGTGTGATATGGAATTGGTGATGGATTAATTTTGTTTAACGTGTTAGTTGCGTTATTGTGATCATTATTATGTAAATGGTGAAGATTATATAGGTTAAGTTTGGTATGAAACGGAATGCGAGATAGTGACGCATTAATGTGATTTTTATAATATTAAGATCATGAAGTTGTTATGTGCAAATTGTTGTTGTCAGAGATGAATTAGTAAGTAGAAAATGCGTTGGAATGGTTTTGTTTCATATACGAGAATTTTGAAGTGAATATGGAAATTGATGAAATTGTTGAATATTGATATATAGTTTAAATGCTTTAGTTTATGTTTGAATGATTCAAATTAAGTTGAATGAATATATAAACGCCGACGTTGGTTCGAAAAAGTAATTGGATTGAAAGTTGACATACTATGGAGTAAGGAAGACTACTTATGTTGAAATGTGTTTTGGATCGGTTGTTTATATTGTTGATGTGCCTGGTATTGTTGTTGATATCAGTCGAGCTCATATTTCGGATGGTGTATTTAGGGAAATGCTGCCGAAATTTCGGTAGACAAGTATTGGCTGGTTGAAGATTGAAAGTCTCATGAATAGTAACCGGTAAACGTGACTATTGCGATTCTAAAGGAACGGGATTGGAGATAAAGCAGCATAAGACGTCCGTAAGGTATGCGAAGCTACCCTTTCCTTCTTTTTGGCATGTCTTAGGTGTACTAGGCTTGAATTTGAGCCTTCTGGGGTTATTCTCGTTCATCGAAAGCCGATTCTAAAATTGAGCACTATTCATTCGCGATTGAACTAGAATCTTTATATTTTGTTGGAAAATGTTCAAACGTCCGTAACTTGCAGAATGTGATCGAACCGCTCTTGAAACTTCATAGATGACTCCATTATGATAATTTATAAAACCTTTTCAAACCACTCCGAAGGGAGTGTGATATTTTATTATTTAAACTTTTCAAAACCGCTCCGAGGGGGTGTGATATATTACCTTCTAAAGCTTTTAAACCACCCCGGCGGTGTGCGTGATATATTATTTTCTAGGCTTTTCAAACCACTCCCGTGCGGGGTGTGCGTACAAAACCACTCCGGCGGAGTGTGATATTTATAAAACTTTTTTAAAAAACCACTCGAAGGGGGGTGCGATATTTTATTATTATTATTATCTATTATTAATATGCCCGGCGGGGCCACGATTAGTATTATGTCGCGAGCCGGGCGCCCGACGCGGTGGCCGGGCAGAATGCATGCCGCGAGTGACATGCCCGGCGGGGCTAGGATGCCGGGGCCGCATGTCCGATGGGGCTGTGATAGACGTATGTCGGACCGGCACGCTCGAAGGGGCCATCATTTTACGTCGGGGCAGCACGTCCGGCGGGGCCGGGATAGACGTATGTCGACCGGCGCCCGGGGGCGGGATTAATATTGTTATTATTACTATTATTATTATTGTTATTATTATTATTATTATTATTATTATTATTATTATTATTATCATCATTATCATTAATAGCCGGCACGCCCGGGCGGGGCCACCATTATTATTGTTAGTTTTAAAGCGCCGTCCGAAGGGACTATTTTACTTAAATATTTAATTCATGTCAGGTAACCTAAACGTTTCCGTATTTTTTCGATTTACGCTTTAGTAATGCTTTTACATACGCACATATTCCGTACCGACCCTCCTTCTTCGGCAAGCCATGCCACGCTTGTACACCCGCATGAAGAGAAGACTTGTTAGGAAGTTGTCCCCGCGGGATTGGCGAGCTCCACCCCGCTCGGAGTGTTGCCGAGTCAAAGTGTTCGTGTCGTGGTTTTTAGCATATGTTAGAGACTTTGCGTACGTTGTCCCGTGGATATGCGTCGGGAAGTGCGGATGATTTGTAAATGTTAAAAGAGTACGCGTTTTGAGATAATGTTTATTGATTGAAAAGTTTCATGTTTTTAAAAAATTTTCGAATCGGCAGTTTTAGTAACGCGAACGCAAGGGTTCGTCGACTCGGCAGGACGGTGCCCATCACACCCTAGTAAGGTCGGGTGTGACAATAACATTAGCATAGATCCAGATATCTATCGCTACTCGTAGCATCAATTACTAAATAGAACAACAAACACATACAACGGGGTGGCTAGCCCCAACACGCAACAGGGCCCAACCTAAGGCAATGTCCAACCCAACTTCATACCCGAAGGTTCGCATGTTGTCTCCGACACTACATTCTAAATATGTGATTCGCTATGCATAGTCTCACTAAAGTAAACCGTAACCTCCGACCGCTAACCGCAAAGAACAACACGTCACTCTTTCGCCTTGCCCTTCCTCTGAAGCTCAGAACCAAAGTAGTCTAAGCATAATCGAATTCTATATTAGAAATCACAAATAACGATACTAATATTGCGATGATATCAATTAGGTCCAATTTAACCCTAGAAATTGGGGAAACAGACCCACAAGGCAAAATGGGAAATTCGAAGACAAAATATCAAATTAAGTTCTAGATGATCATAACCCAATCATTAATTGTGGATTTCGCTCATGAACTGCCTCAAATCTGATTTCCATAGAAAACCCCCAAATTGGGTATGAACCCTAATTTCCCAAATCCGGAATTCGATGTTAAAAGTGGAAGATATGGGATTACTAAGCTTAGATTCGTCACTTTTTAGTGTTAACATCATCAATTTTATCAATTAAAACCCTAGGGAGAAGTTTCTCAAAACCCTCCTCCAAACTTTACTTCTAAGGGATTGAAAAGGAAGGGAATGATTCTAAGATGGTAATGATTAAAGAGGAGTAAATGATTAGGCAAGACTTTACCTCCAAGAATTTCCTCAATTTCTCCTCGAAACCGGTCTCTCAAGCCCCAATACCGAGTTATGTCAAAAATGAGGGTCTAAGTCTTGTTTTAAGACACATTTTATGAACTCTGCCCCTCGGCGTGACCGCCCCGGCAATCGTCGCCGCTACAGCCGGCCGCCGCGGCGGCCGGGTCACCGCCGCAATGCAGAAGGTGCAATTTCCCTTTGATCGCCGCAGCGGTCATGATACCGCCTACGGCGACACGGCTGGGGGCGGCTGCGGGTGCCGCCATAGCGGGCACCGGACAATGATATCCATTTTTTTCTTTAAGTCTTCCCTCGAATTTTCGGGTTATTCCCGAGGCCATCTGCTCATATTCCGACCACCCAAACTCATACAAAAATACGCTACGAACGCTCTCATGGTCTCGGAATTTCCGACGGAGTCCCGTTGTCGGTCAACCATTGATGCCTACCTCCATTTCCGTCCAAAGTCCCGAAATGCACCTCAATGCATTGGGGACCGAACCATTGTACACACATGTTCTAAATAACCCTCCGGACCTCTTTTTCCCTCTTTGTTCTTGTAATTTCGAAAGATTTATAAAATGTCTACAAATATTAATTGCTTGGTACATATGTTGGTAGGAGGTATTAGGTATATGTGGAATAGTCGAGGTGTGCGCAAGCTGGCTCAGGAATCACTGTTATTAAAACCAAAAAAGCATCCACAAATGTTTTGGAAGTGATCCTTTCCTGCTTTGTGGGAAGTAAAGAAACGAGTTTTCACAATTTCATGTTGGAAAAGGATTTGATGTGTTAGAGTGAGTCGCTTTGCGCATGAGAAGGTCTTCTAATCAAGATATTGCATATGGAATGATGACAATACTAGTGACAGAGAGTGTTCTTGGGCATGAGAAAAGGTCTTCTAATCAAGATATGCTTATGGAATGATGACAATACTAGAGACAGAGATGAACGATATTATGAGTTGGAGCAATGTAGTTATTTGTTAAAGTTTTGATGGTTTTTCCATTTTATTTGGCTTCTCTGTTTATCAGCTCTCCAAGGATAAGAAATTGGTAAAATGATTTGTACTCCCTCTTTTTTATGATACTCTTTCTTTTTCAATCTGTTTTAAAAAGAATGTTACCTTACTATATTTGATAACCTTTATTAATCTGTTTAAAAAGAATGTTACCTTACTATATTTGATAACCTTCATTTTAAACTTTTCATTTCAACCTCATGAATGTTGCTTATTGCTTATTGTCATAAAAATACCACAAGTTCTAAAAGGTTCTGCCAAAAGTCTCTCTCTTTCTTAAGTTTCGTGTTTGGCCAAATACCGTCACATAAGATAACGGTGGAAGTACTTTATTAGGATTTGTTATCTGTAACACTATTCATTCTCAACAACAGAACGAGGTTACATGCAACCTGACCAATTAGGACC
>NC_081342.1:70084476-70175505 GCF_029784015.1 Lycium ferocissimum | reverse complement strand
ATAATAACCCCGGGCCAAAGGCCGGGAGATACTACAATATCACACCGAGCCTTCATGGCCGGCATGTTACTCACTCGTAGCCTTTAGCGGGCATATTACTATGTATATGTATGAAATGTTTCTTTTTTAAAAAGGCTAAGCATGCATGACATCCGCCTTATGAGGCATCCGGATATTCGGTTATCTCTCTTACTCATTATTACTTTTCATATCTATATTATGTTATTATTACATACCTTACATGCTCGGTACATTATTATCGTGCGCGTCCCCTTCTTGTGAATGACGCGTTTCATGCCACGCGGTGTATACGACGAAGTAGAGATATGGCTGAAGATGTTCCAGGTAGGATTGGCGAGCTCCATTTCTTTCCGGAGTGTTGCCCGAGTCGGAAGTATCCATGTCTGTGGTATAATGATTTATGTTAGAGACTTTGCGGAGACGGGGGAGTCACGTATATAGTATGTCGGTTTTGCAAGCGGCTACGTAAGCGATGTATTATCATGCATTACTTTGCGGTTTTATATGATCGCGAGATCTTACTTGATTTGATAAAGACGGAAAGAATGTTTTTTTAAGAAAAACTTTCATCATGCATTCGTTCCATGATTTAAGGGCCCGATGAGACTATGAGCATAACGAGAGCCGGTGGGTTCGCTCGACTCTAAGTAAGGGTCGGGTGCCCATCATGCCACATCACGATTGGGGTGTGACGGGTTTGGCTTCTCGGCCGTCCTTAAGACGGTCCACATCCATCCTCGGTCGGTGGAAAGCTTTCATGGTCGCGGGAGGCACGAAAAATAAAGGGAGCAATTGTTAGAATGAGAAAGGAAAATAAAGCTAAGTATAAAAACAGAAGAAGGTGGTGTACCCGGTTTAAGGCCTACTGAGCCTTGTTGAAAAGGCAAGGTCCATCGACCTCATTTATCTTCCTCTGATCCTCTGCGATCACTAGACTATATAGATAACTGCCCACCCCGACCGGCTCGGATAACATGTTCATATCAGGTAGGCACCGTAAACGAGACCGATTTTTCTTCGGGTCTATGCTCTGGGAACTCCCAACGGGGGACCGTTAACCCCAAATCATTCGGCTACTAGAATGGATAGATGGCCAAACCCTGAGTGGCCCTCGACCGTGATAGCATCCTTCTCGGGCAAATGACCAGCCGCATCTTTCAACACTATAGATTCCTCGGTCATTTGGCCTTTAGCTTTTGGGCTCTCGGATCGGGCGGTCGTTGATCGAGGTGGCGAGCCACAGCCATGTAAATAGGTCTCGAGGGCGAAGCCACAGCTCGTACGGGAAGGACGGAATTTATACCATATAGAGGTGGAATGTAAGGTACCTTCGAGCCCGAGGCAGCAGAAGTCTCCCTCGAGCTGGCTGCTGTGGTTGTCTCCTTCTCCGTTCCCCGAATGGAAGAAGGCACAGTAGAAGCATCTTTGGAGACTCCCGCTCCCGACCCGATGGTTTCCAAACCCAACGGTGTCGGGGCATTATTTTTCGAGCCTGACGGCTCTTGGTTTGTGTTTTCCACCAACGGTGGAATGGTTTCTTTCAAGCTTTTCAGCTCTTGGTTGGTGTTTTCCTTAGAGGGCCGGTGCTTGAGCCTTGAGGTCCTCGTCATCAGTGATTCACGAGTTGGTCAATGGCCTCGGGGGTCCGAACTCGGGTCTTAGTATCTTTTTAAAGCCTCTTTGAGGGTAAGCTTTAGTTTTTTTACGCTCTCGGTAGGAGCACCGGAGGATTCGGAGGACCGTTTCTTCTTATTTTCCCACTTTCTCTTTCTCGGTGGCCTCGACCCGGATTACGAACGGTAGGAGGATTATAAAAGCTGCTCCTCATCGGTGGCCTCGACATCGGGCTAGGGAAAGGAGAGAGCATCGGCCTCGTCTTTCGAAGCCTGCTTCATCTGCACTCTTATCTTGGTGGCCTTTGAGAGACCTGCAAAGAAGAGAGAACAAAATGTTAAATGAAGTAGGGCATAATATATGAGGAGGTAAAACAGTAACACGATTAGACACTCACCATGATTCTCGGCCTCCCATCTGTCCTTGGAAAGTGAACGCCAATTACGCTCGACGTAAGTGAGCTAACTACAAATTTTCCCGATCCATTCCTCCAAATCAGCAACCACATTGAGGGTTCGGGGAAGGACTGCAAACATATAAACGAAGATTATAATCACAAATAGAACTTCAGAGGAGTCATGCTTCTTGGAAAGAGAGATTCACTTACGGTTTGGGTTCCACTTCTCGGGGAACGGTATCTTATCGACATGGATCAGATCCTCGATCCTCGCTCGGATAAACCTTCCTACTGCCAGCCCTCGGTCCCTTGTCTTTATCGAGGCTAGAAAAGGGAGCCTTCTTTGCTCGTGTGCGAGCTTAATCATGCCGCCCCGAAATACTCGAGGACTATACAACCGGAGAGGGTGGTTGATTATGAAAGATTCTTCCACGTTATTCGCAAAGTAACGGAAGAGTGTAACGATCCTCCAAAATGAGGGGTGGATCGGCCGAGAACGGATCTCGTACCTCTGCACAAAAGTCCATGACCACGGGGTCGAGTGGACCAAATGTGAAGGGGTTATATGTAAACACTCGGGTACCTCTCCACATGGGTCGTGATAGCTTCCTCGCGATCGAGGATAACGACCTATTTGTCTTCCCAACCGCAGTCCTTTTTTACCTGCTCGAGTTTATTCGGGGGGGGGGGGGAGGGGTCGTGCATACGTAGTCCGATATTTCGGTACCCCAATCCCCTTGCTGAGAAAGCCTCTCGACCTTAAAATCCTTAGTCGTGACGTAATCAGCCGGGACATAATATGACAGTCTCGGCTCCGATTTTGGAGCCAAGGAAGACTCACCGATTTTGGCTTTCGAAGATTTAACCGTTGTTATGTAAATACCAATGTTTGAAGGTTTGATATGAAGATTTGAAGATCTGGGTAAATTTTTTGAAGATATGAAGGTTTGAAGGTGAATGTATGAAGGTTTTGGTATTCAAAAGCATGATGGTAATTTTGGAGAGTGAAAATTATGAAAGTAAAATATGAAAGGGAGAATCTAAATTTTATAGGGAGACCGTGACGGTTGCCATTCCATAACCGTCGGTTCACCCAACCGGTATATGACACGTGGTTGAAGTCAGAACGATGTGACTGATGGGACGTTTGATCTTATCAACTTATATGAAACTTACAGGGGAAGGAACCGGATCTATTTCCACTTCTCATCGTTTCGAGCTATCTACACTCCGAGAAGTGGGGGGACTATCTGTATACGGGTGAAATCGAGGTCAAAGCTACCCTCAATTTCCCGTTATGTTATGTAAGGATTTGGACCATTATATGGGATTGAACGGGTTCCGACGGGTGTCCCGTGAGACTTCAACATAGTTGAGACAACATTGATTCAACATGGTCGAGTTAATCGAGTATCAATCATGGCTTAGCATAGCCCGAACGGACTAAGAGTACCGAAATGGAATAAGAAGCAGTTGAGTCGATAAGCATGGGGGGCGTAATATCCGCCACCGACCCGGATATTTTCGGCACCTTTTTAGGTCGGTTACTCAATTGAAAACGTGTTGCTATCTAGAATTGTAAAAAGGGTAGGACTCTCTACTATATAAGAGAGCACCCCACTTCCTTGCCCCTCCAATTTTTCGATTCCATTATTTTACGCGAAAAACTACAAGCAATTATATTCGAATTCTAAACATTGTTCTACATTTTCTTTAAGTGTTCATCAATATTTTACACGACTCGAGCCCGGTTCCAACAATCAGAGCTCGGTTACATTCCATTCTTTGTCAAGGACAAGGTTCTTTATTTCTTTGGTTTGATCACTAACTTATTTCCATATCATTATTTGTTGCTATTTCTTCATACGTATTAAATTAAATCACGTATCATTTGCACCGCGTATAAATTCAACCGTTACTGCACCTTAAGGTTAATAATCTTTTACGCTTAACGAGGTGATTTATAACCACACAAATATCTTTGACTTGTTTTATACCATAAGATACAAAAGTCTTTCTTTATTTCTTAAACTACGTATTATTTCTTAAACTACGTATCCGAGTCAAACTACATCACATAAATTGAGACGGAGGAGTACTACATTATTGTTCCACGCGGCGGCTCAATGGTTTTCTCTTTTCGTCAATTTACAATGGGATTGATTTCTCATATGGTCACTCAACTAATAGTTATTATTTCAAAAAGTCACCTTTCTTCTTGATTCCAATTTCCTTCAACAAGAAAAGTGACTTTATAAGATAACCTGTTAGTTGAGTGACCATCTGAGAAATCAACTCACTTACAGAGGAAGAAGTTCTCGGTAAAAAAATGTCCTATTCATCTTCCTCCTCAGATTGTATAGGACAGGTTCTACACTTGTTCTGTGTATCACCAAAACGATCTTCCAATTTCTCGAAAATCCAATAGAAGATCTTCCTCGCCGGTACTAAAAGGTACAAGAAATACACAATTGGCCTAACGGAATCCGAGAACAAAAGAGACGCTGTGCTCGCCATTGAAAGTGATCCGAAGAAATCGACAGCTCGTAGATATATATGTTGGATAAAGTGTAGGGAATTTCAGCTTAATTCCAAATAGTAACCAGCAAATTACTAAAGAGCTTACTGAGACGTGCATGGTTATGGGATGTGTCTCAAAGGGAGTTTTCTGGGCACTTTGATACTTAAGCTGCAGAAATGGAATGATTAGCGTGAAGAATGTTGCCAAAACTGTAAGAGAACTGATCTCTTGATCCGTCATTGAAATTTCAACTTTCTATATATAGCCTTGGAAAATATTTAGGACTTGTGTAAATAGAATTGAACACCAGCTACAAAAGAATGATCAACAACATGTTAGGTCGAACTTTTAAAATGTTTATTTTAAACAATGTCTTTTATCAAAAATGTTTTTAAAAAAGTATCGGCTTGTGTTTGGTTGATCAATTTGGAAAACACTTTTATCAGTATTAGAACAAAATTAGTGTTTGGTGAAAGTCCCAAAAGTTGCTGGGGAAAAACTATTTTTATTTTTCAAATAAACATTCTACTACTGCTCAGAAACACTATTTGTTTTCAAAAAACTTAGCCAAACAACTCAGCTCTTTAAAATTAAGCACTTCTTTTTCATAATAATAAAAACTTTTAAATTTTTCAGAAGTTTAATCAAACAGACTATAAGTTGAGAAAGAGGAAGACGAAGGTTGAGAAGTAGAGAGATGCTATTTTATGAGTGGCTTTAAAAATATATTTGCAGTTTGTACCTACTCTTCCACCTCCTCTTTCTTCATATATATATATATACGCACTATACTACATAGAGAGAGAGAGATGTTGATGAAGTTTTTTTTTTTTGGTCAAGAGGAGAAGTTGAAAGTTTATTTGCTACGAATAAACTAAAAACCTGTGTCAGATTAAGACAGAAATTAACTTTTTATTAATGGTCTACTCTCTGATTCGAAAGAAATAAGGAGGGGAAGATTTTTAACCCATCATAAAAATTTTCAAAAAAAGAAATAAAAATTTGATTGACTTGAATGAGAAATGTTGGATGCAAGATATTCTTGCACGTAATACGCAAATGTTGGTCCGGTTTTTTCTTTTGTGAGAATCAGAAATAAGACTTTCCATAATAATCTACATCCACATTATTATAAAAGTAATTTTTGAATTAATCAAAAAAAATTAAATTAATTTAATATCCTCCTGAATAACCTAAATACCCTATTTATAAAATAAATAAATAATGCCTATAAGCAGCCCTTCCAACACCCAAGTGTTATTTTTATTCTTCTTTTGCCATGTAGTGTGACATCATACATGCGATTATAGTAGGATAAGTATGTATTCCGAATATTTCCCAGGTGTGTTCGTGTGAAAATCATTACTCCCTCCGTCTCAATTTATGTGATGTAATTTGACCAGTCACAGAATTTAAGAAAGAACTGAAGACTTTTGAAACTTGTGATATAAAACAAGTCATATATGTTTGTATGTATGTAAATCATTTTATTAAGGGTAAAAGAGAGTTTTAAGTTACATTATTTCTAATATAGAAATGTATCATTATTTTTAGGACAAAGGGAGTAAAAAGTATAAATATTAAGTTTTGAATTCATAATTTCAAAGAACTCAGAATCTTAAGTACCATAAGCGTGAATTATGAATCCTTCCCTCATTAGACTATTGCCACCATGTGTACAGAATCTCTTATTGTTTCCTTAATAGCATGCCGACAAATATTGCATCGAGTAATACATATTCCTACGTTAAAAGAGCAGTCTAGTGCACGAAGCTTCTGCCTTCTGAGATCAATGTTTGATAGGTAGACGTTCTCGTCCTGCAAGGCAATGAAATTTTTTTACTGTTGTGCCATGGCAAAGACTAGTGTGAAAAAAACAAAGCAAAGAAAAATGTAGCAGTTAAGATTTTCCTGGAGATGTATATGGCTTCCCCTTTTGCATTAGATCAGTCTTTTTGGAGTTCCATTCAAAAACTCAGTTCAATGCAACTACCCATTATCCCCACTCCAACTCCCAAGAATTGTTTTTATGCTCTTTTTCCCATGTAGTGTGACATTATATATGCATGCTATTATACAGTCAAACCTCTCTATAACAACATTATTTGATCCGAAATTTTTTTACTTTTATAGCGAATATCGTTATACACCTATCACAAAGATTTACATTGACATTTCAAGAATATTTATTTAAACATGGGTAAAAAAGATGCATAAAAAATCTAATTTTTCATTTTAATTGTCAAATTTTAAATTTAATCACACTTTGTTTAACAAAGAAAAATCATTTAATGATGAAAATATATGTTCATATAAAATTCTTTGTGATACATAGCATATTAAAATATCAAAATATTTAGTCAAAATCTTTAGACCGATTATTGGTAATCTTATAGATTCTATTTCTATAAAGAAGATTAATCATTAAATTACCAAGAAAAAGAAGATATATAGCTATTATAAAGGGTAATTTTTACGAAGAGCGTACTGTTATAAAAATGGTTGCTGCTATTATAGGTAAAAAAAAAAAATTGTTATAGAGACTAATTGACCACTAACACAACAGATCCTTTTCCAACATCAAACTGTGAGAAACCTCCTCCTTTTCTTTCCATCTGACCAGAAAAGGATCTCTTCCAGAAGATTTGCGGATGTTTTTCTTAATTAAGTTATAGGATTTTGTATATAATATCAAAACAAAAATGATTCCACTTCTACCATTATTATGATAATACATATTCCAACCTACTTGAATACCAGAAAAATTAAATAGATTGGACATTCAGTCCATCTGGTATATAGTCTGCCTGCACTCGATGTCGTCAATTTGACCTATATATAGCTGACTAATTTTAAAAATACATATGTTTAAGCTATTTTTAAACTGATGGCAAGTGATGAACATATCATGGAGCAGCTGGTTTTCTATCCTAGGCCTCTCTTGCTCCCACCAAATCAGGGTGGTATCTCTTAGCTAACACTTCTACTTGTGCAGCAAATGACTTGTTTTCACGTTGACTTATTTGACGAACCATCTCTTTCGACATACCTCGCCATCCCTGTAGGCAAGAAGATTGTCCCAATCCACGTCTTCTAAGCAACTTGCGTCCAGTATAAAAAGGCATCAACTCGGCGATAGTCATCGGTTTCTAATTACTTCCGAACTCTTGGAATTTCTGAGTTTCTGAGTTGACAAGTTTTGCCTGACTTGAGCCGCATTGCACTAACAACTCTACCAGATGTTCGCAATGGCTAATTATAATTTCTTCCAAGTGCTTGGGTACATAAAAAGCCTCACCAACGCTAAAAGAAGTGTTAAAACTATCACAAGATGACCGAAATCAGAAATACAGATTGGAGGCGAATATATTTCAGATTCGGCAGACGGTCAAACTGTCCACTTCCTTCTTCCAATCACAAGAACAGCTCCCAATGTTTAATGCTTTTAATCCATCAAAACTGTTGTACCTAATCAACTTTTGAGACCCTTGCAATTTTCCAAGTACAAATCTGAAGCAAACTGCAACATGCCTGAGAGCTCTCTCTCACACTTAACTTTTAACTATATATTATTGTTCTAACCAAAAAAATTTCATCAAAACACAATCTGATTTGAAAATCAATATTGTCAGTCTATAATAAATGCTTTTCCCGATAACACTTTCCACTTTCCAACTAAACACCAGAAAACATTTCCCAGAAAGTGAGTCATTTCTCGGAAAACATCGTCGGAAATGACTTCTGTCATACCAAAACAGCCACAGTAGTTTAAAATGGACCCTTTTGCAGCAAAGAAACCTCTGTCACAATTCACAAATATGTAATATGCTCTCTCAGATTTTAAACTCTTGACCGAAAAACATACAAAATCAAGAGCATGTGCTAACTTTGGAAAAAAAAGAAAAAGTGCTAACTTATGAATGTACAATTTAAGAATGCAGTAAAATGTTCAAAAACTAGAAGCAATACCAGTTTATTTCAAATAAACAAGAGGATCACACAACTCAACCGAAACAAGAAATTACTCAGTGTACAATCAAGCAATAAAAATATCGGAACCAGAAAGCAAAAATAGTACAAACAAGGAACAGTTGTTGGCAGAAAAAAATCAAGACATGTGACAGGAAATTCATCAAAGCAAACTCCACCGATTAACTTTAGGTCGAAACTCTGTGTCTCTGGTGCAGAAAATTACTTCCACTGCTTTGTTATCCACTCCTGAATGAGGCAACAACAAGTGAAGCTCAACACACTTGTTAATATTTGAATGATAAACCATTTATGCTAGTGTTATTAACAATATTCAATTTGGTTCTAGAGGCATATTCTGAGGGTGTTTTTGGTATGAAAGAAAATATGTTCCGGCCAACATTTTCCACCAAAAGGGGTAAAATGACTTCCCTCACTTATGGCGGAAGTATTATTATCTATCATAAATAAATAAATTTTGTCAAAAAATATTCTCCACTCTCTAACCAAACAATGTAAAACATTTACCTCGAATATATTTATTGAAAAATATTTTTTGGAAATGACATTTGTCATACCAAACACACCATCAATCTCTTTTTTTGTAAAGCATAAGTTTTCCGAGAAAACTTCAAAAAAAGTTCTTTTAGTACACTCATCGTAAAGAAAGGGAGTTAAAATGGGTGGAGGGAGGAGAAGAAAATGAAAGAATTGGATCAAATTTGTATTCATCACTTACAGAATCTCAAATTTTAATACTCACCATTTCATGACTTCCCTTTTCCTTTAGCTACAAAATGTTAGAAATTGGGTCATATCTCAAAGCTACAACAGTAGACTATGTGTTCACCTTTCTTATAAAGTAATTTCGGCATCAAACCCAAAGAAAATAAAAATCAAGGCCAAATTAGTTATATAGAAAAGGATGCTATAGGCAAATAATCAGTATATTACCATTGGCAGTTTTACTATGGTAGGAAGCAATGCTTTAAATTTGACTTGAAGTTGTCGTCATCCAACTCCAATTGGCTCCACCATCTTGATGATCCTCTTATTACTTTGATTTTATTGGAGATTTGAATAGAGAGAGGCAACTTCCTTATTCCATTGCACCCTATCAAGGTAAGTTCCTGCAGATGTTCACACGTACTCTGTGGCTCCCCCAAGGTCCCTAATTTTGGCAAGTTGACCAACTTTAACTTCCAAACTCTTTGGAATTTCTGAGTTGACAAGTGTTGCCTGACTTGAGCCGCATTGCACTAACAACTCTACCAGCTGTTTACAATCACTTATTGTAATTTCTTTTAAGTGCTTGGGTACAAGAAAAACTCCACCAACGTTGAAAAGGCATGTTAAACTATCACAATTGGACATATGTAGTTGGCGCAACTTAGAAAATCTTAGACCCAGAAGATGACCGAAATCAGAAACACTCTTTAAAGAATGAACGGTGTGGAGGCTGAGATATTCCAGCTTTGGCAGAGGGCCAAACTGTCTAATTCCTTCTTCCACTGGTCCAAAATAACAAGAACAGCCTCTAATGTGTAGTGCTTTTAATCCATCAAATCTGTTGTACGCAAACAACTTTATGAGACCCTTGCATTTTTGCAATTGCAAATCTGAAGCAATTGGAGACGCATATCGTCCTTGCTGAGTTGTTTAATTTTACTTGCATCGGAGTTTCTCCAACTTCAATGCGAAATCTTTTCAATCTAGTCATCGAGGTGACGTCTCTATTGAAAATTGATGTGCTATCCACTCTAATAAAAGAGAAGTCAGCTTGGGTTAAGATGATAGCTCATCAAAATAAGTTGGTCCGGGAAGAGTCCACCTGTAGTGGGACATGGACCGTGCGATTAAGGATGCAAGGATGTGATCATGTCACTCTCCAGCATATTTAACATTTCAATGCTAGACAATTTGAGGAAAAATCCTTGGCCAATGCTCTCCTCCAAATAAGCTGTAGGCAGATTTAACAGCCTCAGATCTATCAACTTGTCCATTCCTTGCGGCAGACAACGTAACCTTGTATTATCACAATCGAGCACTTGCAAATTGCGGAGATTACCAATAGGTGGTAACTCTGTCAACAAACGGCATTTTTGTAGTATTAGGGCACGTAGTTGATATAAACTATTGATGGAAGAAGGCAGTGCACTAATATCAGTTTCACTCAGATTCAGAACTCTTATGGCTGGAAATGCCAAATAGAATTCATGGGGAATTTTCTCAAGGGGTTTATTATCATGCAAAAGTAAAGTTGTTGTCTCTGGGCATTTCGTGAAGCAATCAGGTAGACGCTTAATGTTATTACTTACGAAAGATTCTCCTGACAGAAGCTGATCTTTTAATAAGTGATATCTTAGTTAACCCAGTTCATCCCCAAAGGAATTAGCTATCCATATAGCAACATCACGAACAACGTCGTGCATCTTCACAGAATCCATCTCATGGGCTTCTAGCAAGCAGGCATCCTTTAGACTCTCAAATATTGTGACTCCCCTGTTGTAGGCTTCTTCGTATGTGTTACGTTCACCAAGGAACCCCTCTGCCCACCAGCAATGTATGAGATCATCAGTTGAAATAACCACTGCATATAAGGAGCAATACAAGAAACAACTTCGAATGGCACCTCCATTTTTGTTCACACGTTTGCTTCTTTGCTCTGAGGACAATTCAATACCCTGAGATTCTAAAGAATCAAAACTCCAGTTGATGACTATGTAAACCTTATCTTTAACATCTTTGTTATGAGGTTCGGACATTCTAAGTGATTCCAAAGCATCTTCCCAGAGCTCGGCCCTCTTCTTCCCTCTCATAGATGCTCCAATAACACTGATTGCTAAAGGTAAACCATCACACTCTCTTGCAATTTCCTTTGCTAATAGTTGAATATGTTCCAGATTGGCAATATCTCCTGCATATTTGACAAACAGTTGCCAAGATTCATTCTCATTCAATATGTACACCTTCATTTTGGTGTCCGTTCTCATTTGCCTACAAACATCCAAAAAACGAGAAGTTATAATTATCTTGCTTGTTGTGCGATCTTCAGGTTGGGGCACACCTACATGATCCAAATTTATAGCTTCCCAAACATCATCTAGTATGAGAAGAAAACTCTTTTCTGGCTTGAGACTTTGATAGATTTTGCTGGCAATGCTTTCTACACTTCCCTCTTTATCTACCTTTAGGTTTAATCTATCGGCAATTTGTGCTTGAACATTTCTTATGTCTATAGGCGGTTTGGGAACTGCAACCCATACCACAACACCAAAAGACAGTTTGGAGCTTGACGCAACACTCTTTAGGAGCTCATTGTTCAGATTCTTCACCAAAGTAGTTTTCCCAAATCCTCCCGTACCCCACACACCAATGATGCATACCAGAAAAAATAATTATCCACAAGGTCTTGTAGAAGAAATTTAAAAAATTAGAGAAAGAAGGACACAGGAGGCTTTGATCATTCAGTCATAATCTCTTGATCTCAAATCTGTTAACCTAATCCCCAAATTAACCTCCTTTAGAAAAGAGGTAGCACCCATATTTATAATTAAAAAAAATCTACTTTTGATTAAAAAAAATCTAATCAGACAAAAATTAATAAAATTAGCAACTACCAAATTCTAAACAATTTAGGATTACTAATGTTGATTTCATTCCAACAATACCTTATCATCTTCTAATAGTTGTAGGATTTTGTGGAGATTTTTTGTTGCTGCTTGCTGGCCTTCTATTGATGGTCCTGGGATGAACTCAACTTTTTTCATCTGGTAATTTTCTACCACCAAATTGGATCCAAAGTTTTCTCCCTTGTTTATAAGCCTGCAAGTTGATCTCGTACGTCCCATGCTTGTGTGTAGACTTCTGAGCGAAGGCTGCATTTTGGACAACATTTATATGCAAGCGTCTTAGCCGCTACAATGCTTTCTTGCATAGATTCCCATTCATTCTCTAGCTTGTGAACATCTTCGAGCCACTTGAGAACATCTGGTTATAGTTTATAGCCTTCTCCCTTAGCTATTTCCACCTTCTCCTTCATATCATCTCTAAACTTTCTTAGCTTCTCCATTTCCTTCCTTCGATTTTCAACATTTGATGAGAGAAACAGACAATATTTTCAATCTTAGGATAGATGCATTTAGATACAAACTTTCCCACCTCAACAACAAAGCCACCTACAACATTATAAAGTATTTCCATTGAAAAATTCAAAAAATAAAAATGGTTCTGATCAGAATGCTAATGATGCTTTGAAAGATGATCAAATGAAGCTAAACTGACTGTTTCTTGTTTGTTTAAGGCAGAATTTAACTAAAAGAAAAAGTAAAGAAGAGTCAAAGACAATTATTGGAGGAACTAGCAATGTAATTCCAAAAGAGACGACTATGCAAGGGACGGAGGTAGAGCATAAATTATGGGTTCGGCCGAACTAGTAGCTTTGATTCAAACCCTGTGTTTGTCATAATAAATACATAAGTATGTACAAATTATCAATTTATAACCCAAGCAACTTAAAAGAATTAGAATTTTGAACCCATAAGCTTCAACTCTTGGCTCCGCCTTTATGCAACAACAAGGGTGGAGCTAGAGTTGAAATTATGGGTTTGTCCTAACCTAGTAACTTTGATCCAAACCCTGCATTTGTCTTAATAAATTCATTGAATATATACAAATTATTGATTTAAAACTCAACAACGTAAAACGATTAGAATTTCGAATCCATAAGCTTCAACTCCTGGATCCAGCGCAGAACGCCAATGACCACACACAAAAGAAACAAAGAAGGTCATCTTTAGAAGACTAATATGAGCAAAGTCTAGCCATGCATTAATCTCAAAAGAGTCCCCACGAGGAAAAAAATCCACTAAGATGCCTTTTGACACTCGCTTTCATTTTGGACTCGTTCAATTTTCACAACTGAGCTGTCTTTTAAAAGTCTTTTATGTATTTGCCAAAAATCATATATTCAATACAAATAGTGAAAAATACAACAACATACCCTGTGTAATTCCATATGTGGGGTCTGGGGAGAGTAGAGTGTACAGACAGACTATTACTACTCCGCCTACTGGCTTGGAGAGGTAGAGAGGTTGTTTTCGATAGACTCTCGGCTCAATGAAAAACATACAAATAATGAAAAATATGTAAATTAAATTGGACAAACAGCGGGGAAAGAAAGAAATTTTAAAGACTCATATCTGAAGGAAAAAATAGATTCATTACCTGTCCATATTTGAAGTTCAAATCTTCCATGAAAGAAGAGCAACAATTCCAGCAGCCATGCACTCATGCAAACCCATTTGGACCAAACATTTATTTTAAGTACTCCCTCTGTCCCAATTTATGTGGTTATTGATATGAGAATTGTGAAATTAGAGGTGTTGTTCTCTGATTAAAAGGAAATGGAGATGGCTGGGGAAAGTCTATGAAATTAGAGGTGTTGTCCACTATTTATGTTTTTCACTTACAAATTCCAGTAGATTATTATTAATTGTTATATGTTATTTAAATAAATATTTTCTATATTTATTAAAAAAATCTTATCTAATTAATTTATTGAGACACAACGTAATTTATATTTGAATTAATTTAAAATTAAGAAAATTGAAATAATATAAACATTCTCAACTGTTTGTTTTCAACTTCACCACTTCTATCCAAACATGTAACTATTTATTTATGAATTCAGCTTCAACACTTTCAAAAATATTTTCCGGCTAATACTTAAATTTACCTGATCCAAACGGGCTCTTACTGAATTTCATCATTAATATATGTGAAGAAATTTGTACATCAAATTCAAAACCTCAAATAATAAGATAAAATACCCAAAACATTATTATAAACATATGGTACTCAAATACAATCATAACCACCTATAGAATCTCTTAGACAACTAAGACCAATACTCATCCCTAGCCTGGTTCTCCCATGAGGGAAAGTCTAGTATACTATTTTTTTCTTATTCATCGAAGCTCTATCTCTCATTCAGTCCTTCGCAAGCTTTGGACTTATCTTTAGAGCTTCCCGAGTAAAGGGTCGACAACATTCACTCTTCCATCTTCAGTTGATATATATATATATATATATATATATATATAGCACTCCCACAGCAGCATTCGTCCTTCTAAACATTGGAACAATAATGAGAAAAATGCCTCACTTTTTGAATTTTAATAGTAGGATTTCTACTGAGTGAGCGAGTGAGCCCGTACAGGAGAAGAACCACACTAGCTCAGATCAAGTTTAGTGGGCCTCATTAACATACAGGAGAGAGCCTAGTAACTAAGTGACTACAGTTACGAGATTGAATCTCCCACCTCTGACTAATTTTGGGAGGCACTTGCTATCTCCCACTAGCACATGTATCAGCTAACTCTGTTCACCAAAGGCTTGAACCAATGGAAAGAAATCACCTAGTCATTTTGCTTCTGCTTGGATTTGAACCTAAGATCTCATGGTTCTCAACCCACTCCATTGATCACTAGGCTGTGACCATTGACAAGTGAACGGATACATTACCTGTATAGAAGGAAACAAGCAAATGCAGTGATTAAGATATTTCTTGGACACACATACTTTTTCCCCACCCCACTCGCGAGTCTTATTTTTCATGCTCCTTTTTCCATGTAGTGAGACTTTATACCTGCTATTATAATATGATTAAGTATATATATTCCAAATATGTCACAAATAATGCTCGAGTTGATGAAGATGCATTTAATAGGAGTAGAAGCTATGCTAATAACATTCTGAAATCTTTAGTGGCAGTAGGAAATGATTGACATTCTAACACAACAGATCCTTTTGTAACATCAAATTGTGAAAAAACCTTTTCACAGAAATGCAAAGACAGGAAAGGATTTATTCCAAAATATTTGTGTGTTTTCATAGTACATCCAGTGACGGATCTAGTGTAAGTACTGTCTGCACTCAATTTCTTTGATTTGACCAATATATATTTATGCTATGTTCGAACTGACTGCAAAATATAGGGTATAGGATACCGCCACCTACCGTTATACGTGTTCCTTAAGCATCTCTCTCTGCAGAAACGTCCATGCAGAGTGATGAACATCTCATGGAACAACTGGTTTTCTATCCCAGGCCTCTCTTGCTCCAACCAAATCAGGGCGGTATCTCTTAGCTAACACTTCTACTTGTGCAGCAAATGACTTGTTTTCATGTTGACTTATTTGACGAACCATCTCTTTCCATCTCTTTCGACATAACTCTCCTATCCTGTGGAAAAGAAGATTGTCCCAATCCACGTCCTCTATGCAACTCGCATCAAGTTCAAAAAGGGCATCAATTAAGCGATAGTCATCAGTATCTGCCCATTCACCTGCAGCAACCATCGGTGATGTTAATTGTCTGTACCATTTATTGCAGCAATGTGGAGAAATCCTGGTGGACAAACTGTCACTAATTGCACTCCAGCAAATATTATCCCGTAACATCCCATGCTTAGATTTCCTTTCTTCACAGAGCTTCAGTTGCAGGTCGGTGTTTACCAAATCAAACAGTTTCTGGATTTCCTCCTGATCCCAATTTCCTTTCTTCCGATTTTCCAGTTTTATCCTATGCCATGCATTTCCAACGTGAACCGGATGTTTCCCAAGTTCATCGGCCAAAACGGTCCAGTTATGCCCATGTTGTCCTCGGAACTTTCTTACCATCTCATACTCTTCTTCAGTCCATTTACGCTTCTCACCCGCTCGAAACAAACGTTGTGCACGAGAATAAACTGCTCTGTAAGGCCTGTAAAGGGGAGGCAAAATTAGCCCATGAAAACATGACCCGCGCAACCCGCCTAAGTTTGGGCTGGTCATTGACCCACCCATTTATTAGCTCAGCCCATTTCAGCCCATCGAAACTTGGGCTGATATGTAGCCCATCAAAACTTGGGCTGATATGTAGCCCAAATTGACCAATGAGAAATCTTGTCAAATATTTTGAAAAAAATCATTTTGTTTATTTGATATGTTATATATAGCCATTATAAAGAAAAAAATAATTTTATCAGGTACTTAAAAATTATAAAAGAACAAACAAAAAATTAAAACTTAGTAAGAATTGGGTGGTTGGGTTATGACTCGCTTTTTAGCCCATTGCAGTCCAAGTAACTTTTGGGCGGGTCAATAACCGGCCCATTTATTAACTCCGCCCATTTTGACCGGCCCAAATTCAGCCGACCGCCCATTTGACACCCATACCTGTACGGTATAGCCTTCCCTATCTCTTTCCAGCAGCCCCTTACTTCAGGATTGGATATAGAATTTATAACCTTTTGCAACCCGTCTTCGCCCAAGTTATGTACCTCTATGTATCTATAAACAGCGTCTTTGACTATTTCATCTTCTTCCTCTGTGAATTGTTTGCCAAACAGTAATTTTTCCTTGTTATTTTCATGCTTCTCGTCAATTCGATCACTGGTTGGAGGAAAAAATTGTACATGATCAGAAAATCTCACTCTTTTTTCAGTCTTTTCATGTATAAGATCTTTACAATTGTGTCCTAGTTTTGTCTTTTTCCTCTTTCTGATATTAGCATCATCTATTTTGCTATCTTCTATCTCTTCTATAGCTGAAACATGACCTTGAATTACACCAGTCACGATATCTACCTGTCCATCCTCTTTTTTCCGCTTTTCCTTTTTCCTCTTCTTCCTCTTCGATTCGTCTATAACATTTCCACCAGAGCCCTCACTGAGAGTCTCAACCGCATTGGTCTCCTGAGTTCCACTCACACTTTCAGGAGCAATTGTTTTGGTATCTAAACTAGCATCATGCATTATCAATGTCTCCTGCTCTTTCTTCAACTTTTTTTTCATTTTTACGACTTTTTCAACCGCATCCTCGCACCCGTCTTTACTTGATTTCCCAGGCGGTTTTCCGCCACCTATTTCTTTCTTTCTCTTGATGTCACTATCTTCACTTCCTCCTTTAAAATCGCCCTTTGTCACTTCCAAATCATTGGAGGCAGCATTCTTTTTCCTTTTCTTGGATTTCTTCTCCAGCTTCATGAGCATACCAGCCTTCTCATCTCCTTCGACCATGCATCTTTTGGATAATGTCACCTTTGTATCGTCTCGCAATGCACCAAAAGTGGTTTCTCTGCAAAAGATAGAGAAAACGAATGGTTAAGAGAGAGTGATTGATATGGATTAGCACATACAACATAGAGCTTTTATACAAGTAGACATCAAGGCCTTGGAGTGCTACAAAAGGTCTAACATGAAGAGTGGGAGCTGCTTTCAAGAAGTGATTTTGGAAGCTACAAGCGTCAGTTGCAATTGTGACTCAAAGGCCACAATGGTGAAAGAGGAGGTGTTGGCCAGGCGTTGCAAATGCAGCTTAATTGCGTTTGGTATTCATTCAGGCTAGTTCCGCAATTGCGACCCCCGGAATCAGGCAAGTTCCACAATTGCGATGACAAATACCGCAATTCCAACACAGTCTTCAGGTGGCCAGTTTTGCAAATCAAAATTCAAACTCTCTTTCTGTACGTAGAAACATAGTCACTTGAGAGCCCCAACTCAAGATATTATAATATATCGATGGTTTATGTGGTGATTAATAATGGAGGGATTATTATGCAGTGATTAATAAGGAATGAATTGTTATGCGGTGATTAATAATGAATGAATTGTTATAAAATACTTATTTACAAGAACATGTCCAAGTATACCGCTAATACACGTACTCTTTATTGCACATTCTATTCCGACATAAAGTAACACATAGATTCCCGCATAACCTAATGCGGATATCAAGTAATTCCGCCAACTAAATGATTATATTTTCTTATCATCAAACCAACTAAATGTTCCATTTGTTATACAGGGATTGTTTTTCCTTATACAACCAATCAAATGCTACATTAGTTAAGGTGGAATTTTACGTGGGGATTGATTATGTCAATAATATCAACCAAATGACCCCTGACTGTTAAATTCACAAACTTAAATTTGTGAGAATAAGAGCACCAAGGGTGTGACTATCATAAAAATTACTCAACATCTTTTATTTAGGACCACAAGATGCAAAAGTCTGTTTTTATTCCTTAAACATTGTGCTCAGTCAAACCAAGACACTTAAATTGGGACTGAGGGAGTACAATAGATACCATGACAAACAAGGTTCAAATCATAGCAAAGACAAAAAATTTAGGTGATTTCTTTTCATCTGTCTAAGCTTAGTTAAGTGTTCTCCCATATCCAGATGCAGATTTCAATATTAGCAAGTTCGTAAGCTAACTCGAACACCATTATAAATACAATAACAAACAACAACATACCCAGTATAATCTCACAAGCGGGGTCTGTAAAGGGTAGAGTGTACGCAGACTTTACCCAATGGCGGAGCCAGGATTTTCAATAAGGGGGTTCAAAACATAAAGAAGTAAACAATGTATAGACGGTGTAATTTTCTGCCGAAGGGGGTTCGTCTAGCTGGTTCCACCCCTGCTTACCCCTAGCTAGTAGAGATAGAGAGGTTATTTCTGATAGACCTTCGGCTCAAGTAAAGCATTTCATAGCAGTTTGAAAAAGAGGTACGGAAATAATGAAAGCAGTAACAACAACGAAATAATGCGATCGGAAAAGCAGTACATAGCATTAGGGAAAATCACAGTAACAACAACAAAATAATGCAATAACCGAAGCACAAGAAACACATGTGGTAACACGAATAGACGAACAAGAAACTACCATTATAAATAACTAAGTAAACAAAACTCAACATTTGCTTAATATCCAGTGAAACAATTCCCAGAATCACAAGATTCAACAAAATATTAAAAAAAAAAAAATCAAATTTTGGCCAAATTTGACAAACCTTGAAATTAAAATCACTGGCTAGCAGCACTGCTTGTAGAAGAAAATGCAAAAACCCAATTAAATACAAGTGTAATTGATTTGTGAATTCTCAGTTTAAAGTGCAGAAAAAAAATTTAGGGGATTTGGAAATCTGACTTATGAAACAAGTGTCTTATTTTTTCAGGTTTGAAGTATGGGCCTTCCTCTCCAAGTATATTGGGCCTAAATACAAAGATATAAATTTTAGCCCGTTAATTTCTTGCTTTTTCCACGTGTCATTCGCACAACTGCCCTAGTTTTGGGGTGGTCTTTAATTTTTGGCCCTCAAATTTGCGGTTTTTAATTTTTATCCCTCAATGTTTTTGGCACGGCTCGGCATATGTATCATAACATCCACACAAATTATGCCACACAAGGCAAAACTTTCAACACTTAATATAATCTGAATAAAAGTTAAGTTTCTGAAGGTAACAATGTTACACAAATTATGCTGAGCGAAGCAGATCTGAATATTTTCATAAATAAGTAGCAGAAACAAAAATCAAAGACCACGGATATGAGGGCCAAAATTAAAGACCAGTACATTTGAAGGAATATCCGTGCAACAACTTGGTGTAGAATTACCAGGCCTTCCTATAATCCTATCCAATAAATTGAGCCTAATATAAAGAGACCTATAAATTTCGGCCTATTAATTCAGTGAGTTAAAGTTGGAGAATTTTTTATATTATATTTCATTGTAACTATAATAGAAGAGTGGGTTGGGGAAAGCGGATGGACCTGTGTACTATTAGTCAATAAAATTAAAATTGATGGCATTTTCATCATTTCATACTAAATTTAGAAGAATCCATTTACTGAACAGACACAAACCCATGACCAACACTTTCGGCAAAAAATTACAATGTATATGTAGGGTAAATTTTCTGTGTTTATGTGCATATATTAACTTTTGAACACCCTGAATAAATCATATTTACCTTTTTTTTTTTTTTTTTTCCGAACACCCTGAATGAAAATCCTGGACCCGCCACTGCCTATGACTTGCAATTTTCTCTGGACTAGCGGAAAATGCTCAATTCTTTTCATCCTTTCAAACAAGTTCAGGTATGCTCCTCTAAAAAAACTGCTAACACATCAGTTTTTACTGTCTCAGTCTGTGATTTCTGTTTGACTGTAAAATTCTCCGCATATTCTTCATCAACCAAAGCCTTGGTTAGATCAAACTTTTCCTCTTTAAAAATCTCACATTTTCACTTCCTTAATGAGGTATTTTTTGCCTGATTCTATAACTCCTTTCCTCCACCTATTCAATACGTATTTTTACGAGGATTATGCATCCAAGTGCCTGGCTCATTTTATTTGGTAATTTGATTGATATGTCGTGCTTGATTCTATTGGGGTGGAAAAGACAAAAAGAATGAGTGATTTTTTAAGAAAGTACAAGTGTTGAGTTATGCTCTCTAACACTTCATTTCCTACTAGTAGAAGGAAAAGTTCAACCTCTGTAGCTTGCAAAATAGTCATGTAATGTGGCAGAATGGAGTAACAAATTTGTATCACAAGTTATATAATTGAGTTCTTCATTTATATTTCCACGGGTATTAACAGTACAGTTGTACTTCAGAAATAATGATTTACTGTTTAATGAATCGCTGAAAAGGTTCACACTTATTGAATTGTTTCCTGGCATTTCTGTGATCTTTCTTCAGTGAGTTTCTTGAATTATGGTAAGCATTATTGTCTTTTTCCTCCTGTGATGCAAGTGTCTGATGCAAATTTTCTTTGACTATAAAAGGATTTCAATCGGTAGGAGTTCTTTGGTTTGTTATTAGTCCAATTTTTTTAGAGCTTTTTTATCTGTGACTTTGAAGCTGATAGGTTGTTGTCTGACACTGGATGACTTGCTAAACTTAGTTTTAATTGTTTGTTGTACATTATCTATTCAGGGGAGATAATTCAAAAGACAATGTACTTTTGCTGGTACAAACTCTACAGGAAGGATGGCAAATTAACTTTGAAATAGTGAACCAGGTAAGTCAATTTTTAAGGTAAATAATTATCTCTAAGATTAAACATGCATACACTAATTAGAATACCCTACATTTTCATCAATGATTAGACCGTCCTATCATTACTCCCTATGGTCCATCTGCTATTAGAAGGTGATAGACATATTTTTTCTGAAAAGTTTTATTGTCAAGTTTGGATTTAGAAACCATGAATATTCTTGTTTTGATTATTTTCATAACTATCTTTAGTAGCTAGGAATCACTATGTGCTCAAATAATGTTCTTTTGATGTGGTGTGTGCTTGACATAATTTGACAATTGAAGTGTATTCAAGGCAAGCTATGATCTACACGTAGTCATTTAAACCAACAATAGAACCCTGAGAAGTGAAATGTATATGCAAATAGCTTTTTATACTATTTTTGATCTGAAGAAGGTAAAATTCTTTTCATTTGAAAAACCCTTTTGTATACTTTCCAGTATAGCACTAATCAGTTCCCTGTTGGTGCATCTATGTCAACTATCATTTGATTTGTAATAATAAAAAATTGTCATGGCAGCTTGATTACAATAAGCAACGACAGCTATAGTGCTCAACAGTCCGTCCTGTTGACATTCTATTTCAGCCTTTTAGGTATGAAACAGTCATTTTATAGCTTATATTCCCTTAATTGAGCTCTTGTCGAGTCCTTTCAAAATGATTGAGTTCTTTTCAAGTAAAAAAGGTGATGACATGTTGGAAATCCAGAACATGCGAGACTGTCCCCTTGCAAGCTGCGAGAAGTATAATGCACTAGAACTTAATTTCATTCCCTGATATATTTCATTTTTATACGGGAGAAGAAATTGTGCAAGAAAGATGATTATATCAGTGATTATATGAGTTTGACAAAAGAAGTGAGATCAGCTGACTGAATCTACTGCTAAGTTATTTGTGTATGCTAATTTGCCATATTTGTGAAATTATGTACCCCTATATATTAATACTTTTGGAATCAAAGCTTGTTTTAGACATCTTTCCCGAAAAATTTAATTCACTATACACACTCAATTGTGAAATTAATTTTGTAAATTTATGTATATAATAAAAACAAAAGAAAAATATCCCATATACCAAATTTCGCACGGCTTCCCTCATCTAGTACTCTAATAATAGTTTATTTGGCCAAACTTCTCATAAATTAAAAATGTTTTTTAAATTTTAAAAAGTATTTATTTGAGAGAGTTGAGATATTTGATCAAACTTTAAGAGAGAAAAAGTGTTATTGAATAATAGCAGAAGCTGAAAAAGTAGCTTCTCCCTATACCAGCTGTCACAGGGTGAGTATTAAAACACCCGAGGTTTGTCCTCGTGCAGGAGTCAAGTGTCGGTTTGACTCAAGCTGCTCCAACACTTAGCCAAATTACATAATGATTTGTCCTCACTTCGAATTGAGGCACGTTTTGAAAATTTGGCCAAGAACAAATTGTTGTTGTAATATTGACAAAAAAGTATTTTCAAATTGATTAACCATACACAAATTGCTGGTCTCTAAAAGTAACTTTTCTAAACTTCCGACAAAAAGCAAATTTTAAAATAGCTTAGTCAATAAGACTATTAACGAAAGTGACAAAAGTATCGATCTCTCATCAACCAATAATGCTGCCCATGATACAATTCAAGAATTTTCACAATCAATATTATAAAATGGCCATTTAATGTCAAGCATTACTATATGTAGCATAATAACCATATTATACATGGTCTTATTCTAACGTACATCACTAGTGGCTACAAATTAAAGATGTCAAAGTTAGATAAAAGTAATACTCCATCAAGTACAGTGTTCTAATTAACATTAATTAAAGATCCACAAATAGTCTTTTATGCTTTCAAGTATCAACTTTTATTATCAACTTGTTACATGACATGATGTGTTCCTAATTGGTCTTTTCCTTTTCTATTGGCTCTTTTATTGGGATAAAAGGACTGATAACCTTACAAATGAAAGTACGTTTGTCCTATTCTTTTGCAAAATATAGAGCAAGGCATATGCAATCTTGATGGCAAACATAGTCCCAACTTTGATGAACCAATGGTCATTTGTAAAGAAAATGGACTGCAACTCTTAACTATTTTTGGGTACCCCACTTGGTATTCGGTACGGCCGAAGTGTACATATGGCCAATTTTGGAATTATCATTTAAGTCATATTTGTAACGCGACATAAAAATTTACAAGTCTACCTACTACAGAACAATTTTAAATATTTGGTGTTTAAAGTCAGGCTTTAGACAAAATGTCTGAAGTTTCATATGAATGAAATTCAGGTACATATGTCTGAAGTTTCATGTGACTGAAGTTCAAGTACATATGCACAAGTTTCTTAAACTGAAGCCCATGCACATACACCTGAAGTTCAATCATTTTTGCTTGAAGTACTGCCATTTTTGTTTGAATTGCAGCCATATTTGTCTAAACTTCAGGCGGAAATCCCGAACTTCAACCATATGAAATTTTAGACATTTTGTCAAACATAAAGTTGTTCCAAAGTAGGCAAACGTGCAAAAAAAACATTAAAAATTGGGTACATGTTAATGAAATAGTGATGTCGAAATAGGGTACCTTTGTGAAAATTTTACATTTGGTATCCGTTTTAGGCCCCCAACTAATTCAAATTCTCATCATGTAAGATGTTGCTCCCAAACACACACGCAAGTATACGCGGTCGTACAAGTAATATAGGATTTTTAAGTCCAGATATCGATCCCACAGAGACTTACGATTAATTGTTTACTAAATTAAACTATTGCTAATTATCTAAACAAGAAGTAAAATCCAAAGTTATATTTATAAACTAACTAAAAATAAAATAAAACAAATGATGAACTTTAACCAAGAAAGAAGCGATTTTTATCGGAGAAGAGATAGATCTAGGGCTATGACCACTAACAATCCAGTTGAGCCTTCAAATCGTTCTACCTACGGGTTACTAGTTGACGGGTTAATTATAACTTTATGAGTATCTTCCGAGTTTCTCACGAACTTTGTAGATGCTATAACGCCTATATTCCTATGGTCGCCGAGGTAACGAACGCATTTACTTCTCCGTATTCAATTAAGCAAGGCTAAAGGGTATATTCCTATCCTCATTAGCGAAACGATTAATCGAACGAGCTCTATTTATTCTTATTACGCATGCAAATTCCCTATCCCTAGTTCAATTCACAAGCCACAGATAATGTCTAATTAGTGATCAAGTAATTAAACAATTAAGCACAAGAATAAATAAGCAACCCAAAGATGGAAAATCAATAGATAGAAACGATAATCAAACGTCAACTTTCATGTTTGTGTCAAAGCCCTAGAACTAAAGAGTATAGCTCCACATAGACATGGAAGAAAAACAACGAATCATCCGAATAAAAATGTCAAAATAAGTATTACAGAGAAGAGAAGGTAAAACCCTGTAACTCCGGCCTCCACGGCGGCTCTAAGCTCTCTCTATGTCAAAAGTTGTGAACTAAGGGTTTCAAGTTTTCCAAAGTTATGTAAAAACCCTGTAGAATAGGTATTTAGAGGGTACCAAAAGGCCTGGACTTTTAAAAACCAATTCCAACTTGGACCGTGAAAAACTCACGGACTGCAGAATAAAATTCAGAGAACGTCACTGTGCGCAATGGCAGTGCGACACGAGAAGATCGCAACTGCTTCTGCCAACGTTCTTTTTCTCTTCTTTGAAATTGAATTCACTTGCACTTTGATCTGCCCCTAATCATTATCAATGATGACCCCAATTATTAGGCCACTAATATTTGTCTCCACTCTTTTTTTTTCTTTCACTTTTTATTCAATTTTTGCTCCAAATCTCTTCATCTTCACACAGCTTTATTCCTACACAGTAAAGTGTAATATTAAGCACAAAGCAATATAATTAATACTCAAAAGACAATTCAAAGTATTAAAATGCGAGGCAAACAATGGATAAATATATGTATTTTAGGCCGAACATCACCACCCCACACTTAAACTCTTGCTCGTCCTCGAGTAAGCATTAAAACCACTCTCAATAAATCGAGCGTAGGAACACCATCACTTTGGTTGATACCAACAATTAGGCCCTATAGCAATTCAAACCATCAAATATCTACTTCTTGATCATCATGCAAGATTTACAAGTCAACAAACAAACAACAAACTTCTAACCTCTTAATCTCAGAAATGGACTCTAACTCATCAAATTTAAGTTCGCTCACCTACTCTGTCAAAAAAATCTAATAACATCACCTATCTATCATGAAACAAGTGCCCTCACAAGAATAAATAGTCCACACACTCAAATCAAAGAACCGAATGTAAATTAAGGACTTAGCATCAAAGCACAACTCTCGCACAAAGAATTTCACATGTATGCACAAAGAACCATAGGCCTGCCCATTATGTACGTCTCCACTAATTAAGCGTGCTCGAATAGAATCAAATAGGACTTAACTGGTTGTAAGGTTGGCTAGGGGACGGGTAGGAAAACTATATAATAGTGACTTACCCTTCTCTAAGTACTTTGCACTTTTAGACTTCAACACCCATTACTTTCTCCTCTTTACTTTATTTTTTAGCCCTCTCTTCATTAATTATTTCACAAGTATTTCTCATCATATCAAGAACGCTTCAATTTTTTTTTTTCAAGCAATTTTTTTTCTTTTTTTTTTCACATTCTTTCTAAGAGGGCCTTTTCATCACTTTGGAGCTATCATTGGTCACCATTTTTTCACTGGACCATCCCTGTTCTTCAGATTTATCAATTAATATCACAGTCTATGCTACAGTGCTCAAGGACGCAGGGTACAAAAACCAGGGATTCAAACAAAAGGATCAAGGCAAAAATACGGCTAACAAACGAAAGGCTACAGGCTCAAAGGGCTAACTAGTGGTAATAATATTTTAGAAAAGGCTAAAATTCACAAAACATATCAAAGAAAGCCTATTATCATCTTCTAAACAGAGCAACACTTTTTATTTCGCTTCAATAACATGCAGGGCAAGTTCTAGACTATGATGCAAAACATGGAATATATACAAGAAATCCTCACCACACATGGCACAAGTCTCAATCAAGATGGATCAATTCTACTCTAGAACAGATAGGATCATGACGAACTACAAAATAAGAATAATCTATACGTAGAGTCGCTACCCTGAGCTAGGTGTCTGCTATATTTCTCATTACTCAAGCACTCACAGGAAAGTACTACTCAAACTCAGGCCTAAATATGCTAGTATCAGACAAATTACAAGGTCTTTCTTCTCCCTCTTATACTACTCCTAAAAAAAAAAAAAAAAACTAATCTTAAAAATAAAAATAAAAATTACCCGATTCAAAGCCCCCCCCCCCCGGGGAAAGAACCGAGGCCATAAGAAAATGAGGGACTTAAGAAATTACTAAAGAAAATCAAAGAAAAAAAAATCTTTTTCGAATTTTTCAATTTTTTTCTTTTCATTTTTTTTTTCGACACTAAGACTCAAAACTAATAAAAGAAAATCCTAAAGCATATTAAATCATCATCCTCAACCTTACCAGGGATGTATTTCCCACCCCACGCTTAAAATCATGCAATGTCCTCAGTGCATATAGATGAAAAAATTAAAAACAGGTAAAGCAAGAAATACTCCGTGGGACCCTCTAGGGCCTAGCTAGCAACATGCTCTCATCATTAAGGGCTGAATGACCCCGCACTTAAAACTCTGGCATGCTCCTCAGCTTTCAACTTCGGGTACTCAGACTTCCCCTAATATACAAAACAAAAAAACACAACAAAAACAAAACAAAACGTGACACTATAAAAATTTAAAAAAAAAATACAAGCTGGGTTGCCTCCCAACAAGCGCTTGATTTAACGTCGCGGCATGACGTGAATCAACTTTTTCCTCCACCTTGAACTTATGAATTGTACCCCTAACAGGGCATCCAGTCTGCGGCTATGCTCCTTTGGTGGAGGTACAAAGATAACTAGGCCAAGTAATAAATTTTTCACTCTGCATTTTTCGGCCTTAAGATGAGGAATGTAATTTTCGCTTTTTGGCACAACAAATTCAAGAATATAGGCACTCTCATCCTTTGGCTCCCCCATAGGCTCAGATGGATCGATTACCATCTTACTATCTAAATACAATGTGGAAAAATGATTGGAATGAGGTCTTATGCATCCTAACTCATCAATTGTACTACTATCTCCATCCCCATCCCCATCCCCATCCCCATATATACACAGGCTAGAGTCATCAAAAATAATATTATCTACTTCCTTAAAAGACTCTAGTGCACTTGTCTCAACATTGGCATCATCAAGAAAAATATGGTCTAATGATTTACTCTCGAATTTTAACTCCTCAATTTGGCCTAGAAGATCTTTTTCAGCTTCACACAACTCATCACTAAATTGTTGATAGTTAAAAGCATCAACCTTTGCACTCAAATCCCTATTCAAGTAGTGAACAGAGACACAAAAATCTTCAACCTCATGGTAGAACTCAATTTTTTCTTTAACTATTTGAATAATACCATTCGAGAGTCTATCACGTTGAGCAACATATATTTTAAAGTTGTACTCCAAAGATGCCAAGTAATGACAAGATGAAAACTCCATGTAAAGAAAAATACACAAAACAAAGCAAAAATAAAATAGAATAAAAACTTGTAAAGATAAAAGGAAAAATCTAACCTAGAAAAACTGTTAATTTCTAAGTCCCCGGCAACGGTGCCATAAAACCCATTAAAGGGAAGGCGCTCCCTATCAGAATTTTTCTATTTTCAGGACTCGAACTCGAGAACTCTGATTAATGATGGAGGGATCTCATTTATTGCACCAGAACGCTTAATGGTAATTCTAATATATTTTTTCAACTAATGTGTAACATTTAGATATTCTCCTGCTGTTTTCACACGTCGAGGACAACCTAACATGATGATCCAAATAGAAACCTAGGGGAAATGAAAAAAAAAGAAATGCAGAGAGCCGGATTATTCAATCTGAGTGACCTTTTGACTACTACTCCCTCCGTTCATTTTTTGCTTGTCCACTATTTCTAAAATAGATTTTCATTTTTACTTGTCATTTTCCACATATCAAGATAAGACAAATTCTTTTTTTCTGTTTTACCCTTAACATTAATTACTGATTCCAAATCATTTTCCAAAATCAATACCATTTTATACCAATTAATATGGGCATCATGGTAAAATACACACTTCATTTATTATTTCTTAAACAGCGTTAAAAGTCAAAAGTGGACAAGTAAAAGTGAACGGAGGGAGTATCATTTAATTGAAACGTCCTCGTTTCCACTAAAGTTTTGAAAAGAGAAAAAGTAGTAGAAATTGATTCATTCGATATGTCGATATTACATTTCATCACCAAATTTATGTGGACTGAAATGGAAGGCTTTTGAATTGAACTAATTGTGATATGAGAAAGTAGAAATTGACGTTTTGTTGATGCAAAAATTAGGTCATATTATAGTACTAAGCGTGCGTGTGAAAAAAGCTGGATTTAGTGTCAAAAAATACACAAAAGTGAGACAGGAATGTCATTGAGTGGATGAATAAAGATGTTGTATTTGTTGTATAAAGATTGTGTCATTGTGACATAAAAAAACGAAAAAGAGAAAGGATTCAAATTTTCCTGAAGACATATTTTTTATTCCCCTTTCTTCATTTTCCTGTGATTTCGACTGGGTGGTTTGTATCCATTTCCGGTCCGATTGATTCAGATCTGAATTGGAAAATCTCAGATTTGGTGGTAAAGTGTTTCCTATCAAATGTGAGTCTATTCCGAGGACTCAAACCTAAAGGTGAATGTAGTTTTTATGTATTGAGTTCATCTGAATTCATAACTTACGGCACTGAGTATAGATATATACATGTAAAATCTACTAAAATCTCAACAAATATTATTTGTATTAATAATTTTAACAGTACAATGAGAGAAATGCTGAGAATTTTAAAAGTTAGAAATCATTTTGTTTACATTCAGATCGACCTCTGCTCAAACCCAATATCTTACTTTAAAATGGAGGACTCCCCACGCCACCGTAAGTTCGGTGCTTTTCTTCTTTACGACTACTTAAAGTTGTGATTGTTATGTGAACCACAAGTTTGAATTTGCGACATTTTTACACTTGAAAAATTTAAATTCAGCTTTTCTATTTTTCATTTTTCTTTATTAAGCCTTTTTACCTTTCTGGAGCCCAGCCATGCATGTGATGTGAATACAGTGAAGGGAAAGTCAGAAAATGAAGCAAAAAAAAACAAAAAAAAAAAATTTGGTGACAGACTTTAAAATCCAATGTAAATTTAGGGGATAATTAGGCTATTCTGCCATTTTATTAAGTGCAAGATAACTGTATATTTGACATTTCATTTTATATCTTTCCTTTTATCTCTCTAATATGTAGGGTCATCGTGTATTTCTTGGTAAAAGAAAAGAAAAAGAGGCATGATGATCTTTTTTCTTTTTGGTAAGAGCAGGATGATCTAATTCTTCAAATTAAGGATCTTTGAAACATAACAAAACTTTAATACTCCCTCCGTTCCATAATAAGTGATGTTTTTAGCTTATGCATACGTCAAGAAAGTGCTTATTCTTAGAAAATTAGGAGCTTTTTTACTAACTTACCCCTAATCAATGCCTAGAAAAAAAAAGTTATTTAATGATTCTTGATTATGTAAATAAGGGTAATTTTGGAAGAATAAGATCAATTTCTTCTTGAAATCCTAAAGCACCACTTATTTTGAAATAAAATGAAAAGTTTAAAACACCAATTTGCCCTCGAACTTATGGAAGATGCATCAACTTATAATAATTTTGTAGGAGGAAAGGCGCTAGAAAATTTGCATAATTTTTGTAGTAATTGATCAACAGTCCTTATGAGTGAAAATTGCATGTATAATAACGTGTTGATTTTAATAATGTAAAAGGAATTTAAATTTTGGATATAATAGTATTTGGCCCCTCAATTATTGATAAATTCTTACTTTAGTCCTTGTGCTATTAGAAAAAGCACATTTAACTTTCGATTAATTACAATGTGTGTTTTTGGTCCCTTTATGTAGGAAATATGATATATTTGAAAGATTTTAGAAATATATTAGTGTTAATATGGAGTATTAGTAAAAGCTTAAATAGCACATGATAGTGGCAAAATAATTGGTAATCATGATAAGTTTGTGGATGCTCACAAGCAAAAGAATAAAACTGCATATTTTAATTAATTGTATCTACTTAAACAGATATCACAAGAACTAAAACATAATTTATTAATATTGAGAGGCGCAAAATGTTACCCTTTAAACTATTTATGACCAAGCAAAAAAGAAATTCTTACGTATCATGCTCTTCTTTGAATAGGAGACGTTTAATAGCACATTATTAAAGAAGTAAACCAACCTTAAACTATTCAAGGTTTGCTTCATTTTATGGAGATGCCAACGAAAAATGCCTTAAATAAACAATAATGAATGATGCCGAATCATAAAATCGTACTTTTTTTAGATGGCTTCTCTCATCATTTGAAGCAATAATATATGGTTTGGTAAAAGCATTTCATGACCAGAATCTTATACTAATTATTTTCATCAAATGATGAAGTTATGATATGGTTTACAATTATTAAACCATTTTAATCATTTGTTAGCCCTAATGATTAGGTTAATAGCATTTTTATCCCTATTATTGGTAAATTCTAATTTCGTTCTTGTGATATTTGACTAAGTACATTTAATCTTCAACGAATTTAAACATGCACTTTTTTTTAATTTAGGTTTTTATTTAAACATGCACTTTTGATTCTTTTGCTTATGAATATTTTTAAATTTTTCATAATTATTAGTCATTTTATCACTTAATTACTTATGTATTATGTTAAATGTATTGTTACTTCACATTTGACGATAATATAATTATAAAAATAGTTCAAATATAACATACTTCTGACATAAAAGGAATCAAAACACATTCTAATTAATTGAAGGTTAAATATACTCAATCAAATATCTAAGGGATTAGAATTGAAATTTACCAATAATGAAAGATCAAAAAGTACAATTATATCCCCATAAGTATTTCATGGATTTAAGTTATGTACATCAACTAACGAAAGAAAAAATAATCCTTTCAATTCAATTTAACTAGCTATAACAACTTCTTACTTTATTTCTCTATCATATTTGACGTGTTTGAAGAGATACTTGTTTCGATATGTCAATTTAATTTTGATAGCATTATATATTATCGGTAGCTTAAAGGCTACCACGCGAACCTTGTAGCAATTAATACACTCATTAGACTTTGATTTTCTCTTGTATAATTATTTACAAGCCAATACACAATTTTCTAAGTAAAAAATTAGTAGAAAAATAGGATGAAGCCCAAACAGATTGTCCATCAGTAATGGGGATCACATTGGTGGAAATATAAGCCGATACTTCTCCAACTTGCATTTCATTGACGAGTAAGGCGGTCAAGCTACCTCCGCATCTCTCTTTGTTTTTTCCACATGTTTGGTCAGATCGTTTAGCTGTTCTTTCTAAGAGACAGAAATGGTGATTAAACTACCGATTAGGACAAATCTATAATTTAATAATATCGCGACGCAAATATATAATGTATCTCACAAATATTCTTCCTTTGCATCACACGTGCAACCCTCAAGTTGGAGTATCGATTAATTAAGGAGTCAGCATTATTAACGAGATTTTGATTCACTTAACGGTTAATCACATGTTTACCAGCTAAGCAGGTCACATGGGCCAGTTATGTAAGGCCCACTTTTTCTATTATATTAGTATTTTCTATTATATTAAATATATTAGATTAATATTAATTAGTGATCTATTTTCTATTATATTAGACGTATTAGACTATTATATTAAATTAATATTAATTAGTGATCCTAACTTAGTAACACGAATATCCATGTAAAGCTGGCCCATGACACAGTCCACTAACTCACTTTCTTGGCAAATGTTGCACATGCACAATTGCACGTGTGAGTATCATTTGAAGACTAAAAAAACTTACCCCATTAATATTAAGGTTGCTTTATGTTATGGAAAAAATCATCTAAAACCAAGTCACTATAAAATCTCCTAATTATTGATGTATATTCGCTCATTAGACATAATTATTATTTCTCCTGTTCCAATTATATGTAGCTTCTTTTTATTCGTTAATGCATGCCTTAGAATACTTTGATACCTTGTTTATGAATTATAGTTTGCTCATCATTTGGTAATAGTGTAAAAAAGGGAAAAGTTTTGATAATTTTCACAAATTATACGGTTTTCATGTTTATGATAAAAAGTATATAACTTTTGAGATTCAAATTGCATGTCCAACAAAATTTTAACTTCAAATCAATAATTTCAAATTTTATGATTTAAAATCACGATCAAACGTCCCTTGTCTCTTAATAACATATTGAGGTCGATCATAGACGAAATAACAAGAGATTGAGGTGGGTTTTTATCTAATTGGCAAAAAGAATTTATTTTCACATAAAATAAGGAACAAGTATAATAACGATATGATAATGCATGAATAATAATAAAAACATTTTAGTTGACCCTTGAACGGATCTAGCAAAGAGCAAGGTCATTTTGACTAGGGTTGCATGTGTGGTTACGTGTGTCTTGCTGTACAATACTTAGGTTGTTGGTGTGCCATGTAGGAAGCACATGATGTTGGTCGTGTGGTATAAGTACAACGAACTTGATTATAATATATTAAGTGAAATTTTTAACTTGAAAAATGATCAAATAGTAACATTTTATAACTTGTATCATAGGAGTATTAAGTTGCATTACTATTGTAAAGAGCATATTATATTTTGAGTGGATGCTAAATTCGTTTTTGTTTTGCCACCAAAGATAATTATAAGTAAGTTAATTAGTTTTATATAGTGAAATTTGTAATCTGAAGAATAAGCAAATAGTAACAGTTTATACTTTATACATTGTATCATAGGAGCATTAAATTGCATTACTACTGTAAAGAGTTCATTGTATTTTGAGCGAATATAAGTTAAATCCGTTTGTTTTGACGATAAAGATTGTGTTGGCTTGGATATAATCCATCTATCTAGCTTAAACAACGAGGTTCGACTTTGAGTTCTAGATATGAAAAAATTATGATATAGAGTGTTTTCTCCTTTAATAGATCTTATAATCCTTGTTTTTTTTTTTTTTTTTTGCTACAACATGTTTTTTTTTTTCGTTTTCTTTCTTTTTGAGTTTTTTATTATTGAAGCAAATTTAATTTCTAAAAGACGGAATCTTAATCAAAATGTTGAGCAAACTTTAATTTTGTTCATTTATTTAGATTTTTTAAGCTAAACATGAAGTAAGAAGAAACTGAAATCATTCTTAATTAAGCCCTGTATACTTGTGAACTTCATAGCACATTTGATACAGTATTTTGTAAGCTATTGCTCCAAGTAAACTTTTTAATCATGATGCTTTTAATTTTTAAACTAATTAATTTTCTGGTCCCTAAAATAATAATTGCTTGAAAAGGGTTACCCAAGTTGAGGAATTAATGATGGAGTTGTAAGACAACTGGAGTATACACAATGATGAGACACGAGATTTGTTGAATAATTAACAGTGCTAGCTCCAATATGCACATGATATTCGGAATAAAGTGAGTATCAAAAAATTGTCTGTCAAATCATGTTGCTGTTGGAAAACCAAAATCCTTAATAATTAGTGGCTCTTGAGCTCATCATTTATTAATTAACATCATTAGGATCTAGTTCTCTTTTGTCATTTTTTTAATAATCGTGGTGTTCGGATCAACATGCGCGCATCCCTATTAATTTCACTAAATACCTCCCACCTCCATCAGCAACAGCTACCAAGTAACTATGTCTATCAAGGCTAAAACAGATGGAAATCAATCACCTAGTGTTTTATCGTTCTCTTTTGTTATTTTATTGCTCAAATTAATTGATTTATCTTTTTTAATAATCATATAGTGTTTGGAACTTATTTGCACGATTAATTTGAATTCGCTCCATGTAAAGCTCACCAAAGGAGAAGCACTCTCTATCATGATACATCTTCAATCCTAAGAATCAAATTCGAGACCTCTAATTAGGACGAAAGAATCCTTTACATTTTCATCAACATATTATGGAATAGGAAACAGATCATCTAAAGTATCTTGACTAATCAAACCCATAATAGGAAACAGATACATATATCGGATATTAACAGAAATGATTGGTATGTGGAGAAAGATAAAAGCAAAATGATTGGTGCAAATACACTTACTTTAGTTTTTATTAATCATTCTATTTTGTGCTTCAAAGATATACCGTAAGAAAACTAACTTAGGTCAGGCCGCACTAATAAGTCTACAAATAACTAAAGTTGGTCTAAGTTCAACATTAAAATATCCATAAAATAAATTAAGAAATATAAATCATGATTTAATAAATGGTTAGGGACCGGCAAGATGTCGGCAAAATATTATCATTCTTCCTTTTTTGCCGGAGTTAATAATTAGGTGTCCACGAGTGGCTGAATTAAGTATGAAATAATTAATGAAGACACACATTAATTTGATTGTGTAAATTATAACAGAAATCATAGTCATCATTAAACAAATCGTATTTCCGAATTTGAAAAAATTAGGCTTAATCATGTTTATCGGGTCCCTGTTTAACTTCTTGTGGACAGTCCTGAGACAACATAATTTTTCTAAGGAAAAGGAAAGAAGTGGGAAACATCGTAGACTAGTGGCTGAGTTTTTTATCGTAGACTAGTGGCTGAGTTTTTAACTTTCTAAAGAAAGATCAAGTATCAATTCAGTTCAAATTTAATCTGGTATTTTTGTTATCAAACTAATTTTAATTACTCTCTACACGTCCTAATATGTGGCACACTTTTTTTTTTAACTCAAAAAAACAATCTAATTATACGATCTCATGTTATCCTTCCTAAAAGCTCGCCCTTTTCTCTAAAGTGGCTTATACACTTCACTTGTTACCACTAAACGACAAAGTCAAGCCCGGGCAATTGCTCCTTTGATAGATGTCATCAAATAACTGAGTTAATTTATAGTCACACATAATAAATATGCTTGTTTTAGATTACAAGTCTTGGTACTCAATACCTTGCTACTTAACTGAAAATGCTCCCGGATATATTGGATGATTCTTGGGCGCCCCCCCCCCCCCCCCCCCCCCCCCCCCCTCCCAAAAAAAAAAAAACAAATTAACAACATAAAATACCTTTATCCTTTTCTACTTTTGTACTTCCTCGGGCGTTATTTAATTAATCATAAAGTTTAAGAAAGAAAGTTGAATTTTAAAAATTTGTAATTTAAAATAAATTTTAAAAATTTATATGAGGATAAATCATTCATTAAGAATTAGAGGAGAATTTCATAGCTTAGTATTTTTAATTATAAAAATAACATCTATGAACACTTAAAAAAGAAAAAAATGTGTCACATCAATGAGAACGGAAAGAATAATATAAACATTTAACTTATACAGAAACTAATGAATGAATGAATTTGGTGGGCCCGTTAAGAAAGAGGAAGTGAAGAGAGACGTGATAGTTCAAATGATTGTATAGAGATGTCTTGTCGGGTAATAAAGCGACAACAGGACACAGCTCGTATGTTTCCTTGGACCCACGAGCACAAACACAGTGGGGATTGTCGTTTGAACAGTCATTCATTTGTTATTTTGATATTCGCTTTAAAATTCGGTTAAGAAAATAAAAAATAATAAGATCTTTTTTTTGCACACACTATTTTTGATCATAAAGTAACTTATACAAAAACTAATGATAAATTCAATAAATGAATTTAGATCAAATTTAATAATTTTTTAAGTGAAGAACGTCATTTCTATCTTTTCTAGAGATGTCTTATCTTAATTTAAAATTTACACATAATTTACCCGAGCACAAACACAGTGGGGAAATCGTTTGAACAGTAGCAATTGAATTTGAGAGTTGCTAAATTGCCACACCAATTTGACCTAAATTTGGCCACACTTATGTAAACACCACCATGACCTCTATTGTACAATTTTAAATTAAGATAAATTTAATAATTTGTTAAAAGATGTCAAATGACATTAAGTTTCTCAAATTATTAAATTTGACCTAAATAGCTATATGAATTTACCCAATTTAGGCCATTATGGCCAAACTAGTGTGGCAAAAAAACCCTATTGAATTTGAAAAAAGAATGAAATACCTTCTTGATAGACTAACAACCTTAATTATTTTGGACCAACTTTTAATGCTAAATTCTCAATTATTTTGGATTGGAGGGAGTAATTAAAGCAACAACATACCAAATATTAATCCATTAGGTGAGATCTTGGAGAAAGTAAATGTACACCAATTTTACCCCTATTTTATAAAGGTAGAGAAGTTATTTTCAACAGACTCTTGGCTCAAGCGAAGATGAAAATACAACCATCTTTAGTGCTAATTATTTTAAGTTAATGAGCTAAATATCATTAAATTCGGGACGAGTGAATATTAAAAAAAAAAAATCATCTTCATCAATTTACTTTTACTTGTCCACTATTTCATAAGTAGATTTTCACTTTTATTTGTCCACTTTCCCATATCAAGAGAAAAATAATTAATTTTTTATGTTTTATCTTTAGCATTAATTACTCATTTCAAATTATTTTTCAAATCCAATGCAATTATACATCAATTAATATGGGTATCAGGGTAAAATATGTACTTTATTTATTATTTTTTAAGAAGTATATAAAATTCATAGTGGACAAGTAAAAGTGGACCGAGAGAGCATCACATAAACTAAGATAGAAATAATCTGTATTATTAATGGTGGGACCCAAATTAGACATGTGAGAGCCCACGTGTGTACCAGCAAGACATGTTTGGTCCACGTGAGTTGTGAGACAAAGTAAACTCAAAGAGGAAGAAAATAGACAAAGACGATGATGGAAAAGAGTAATCTTCTTCAGTTATTTACTTGCACGCTTCTCTCATTTTTTCTTTTTATTTTTGCCTTCACTTCCCACGTGCATTCCACTTTTCTTTGTCTCCTAGTTTCTTCACCCCTTGGCCCTACCCTATCACTTAATTCTCTATTTTTAATTTATATAATATATCAAAATTATCATTCAAATTTTATGGTTTTAAATATGTTACTCCCTCCATTTCAATTTATGTGAAAGTGTTTAATTGAGACAATATTTTTAATTATTTTTTTAAAAGCCGGTCTGAAATATGCATAAAAATTTCGATGAATATAAATCATCTCATTGAGAGTGAAATAACAAGTTTAAAACTAAATTGTTTCTAAATATAAAAAGATGTCAATCTTTTGGGACTAAGTGGAAAGGAAGAACATGTCACATCAATTGAAACGGGTGGAGCTAGTATTACTTTCTTCTCTTGAATTTATGTGATGATATTTGATTTGATATGAAATTTAAAAAGATTCTTAAAAATATTTACGATTATGACTATAAATTATATCATTAAAAGTAAAATGAGAAGTTTAAAATTAAATTATTTTTAAATAATAAAATAGACCATCTTTTGGAATAGAATAAAAAAGGTATGAAATATAAATTAGGACAGATGAAGTACTAGTTTGCATCATCTCACAAGATTTTATAGAGACAAATCGCCAAATTTAAACATTATAAGTTTGAGTTCAAAATTCTAACGCTGACTTGATTTAATGAGTTCACAATTTATTATTTATATTTGTTTAATAATTGTTTTAACATATACACAATCTGAACTGAAGTTAAAAGCTTAGCATTGGCCTCTAAGGTTATATTCACTGACATATTAAGGATTTAAGCATAGTGGATTCGAGAACATTATTTACAGTTATATTATTTTACACATATTGTAAAATAAAAACTAAAAGAATTTAGTTTTCATCAAACTTGTTTCCCTCAATTGAAACAATCCCCACCTTTAAACATCTACTATTTGACTCCACTAATTTGGCCAACAGATTGAAGCATTCATTGAGCCAAAAGTAAAGTCTACATCTTGAATGCACATATTTTTTGTTCTAGGTTCATTGGTCTATCGATAGTGGTCCTCGTGTCACATTGGTCCTACATTAAACTCAATTGAGAACGTAATTATTTGAAATAGACTCTGGGAACATTGAGGTACATGGTTCCATAACCTTGGATGTAGATTTATTTTATCACAGAAAATTATGTGTGATGGATATAATTCCTTTATCGTTAATCAGAAATTTTGGGTTCAAGTTCAAAGTATGTTTTCTTAATAGGAAGTATTTTCCGTCTAATAGAAAATGTTTTTCCTCTAATAATGCGAATATGAATTAATCGGAGTATCAATACATATGCTCTAACTTCTGGTGGAAAAAAGAAAAGAAATAGAAGGTAGACCTTTTTATTTTTTATTTTTTTTATTTCACTAACCGACTCCTTCTTTGAGTCTTATACACAATTATTGGTGACTCTATCACACTAGCTACTCGAGTTGTCTCCATTAGTAATTTTCTTCATTTCTAGTCAGTTTCAATGATTATATAATGATTTTTATTCCACACGAATAATGATTTCATTGACATGCTTCCGGACAAAATTGTACTACTACTGCCCGTTTAGTCAACATTATTTTTCTTTTTCTAAAAAAGGAAATAGTAATTCAAGATAATGTTTGGTTATATTATTGAACTGATTTTTTTGAGAAAAAAAAAAGTTTGAAGATGAGTTTTAAGTTTGAGAAAGCGATTTTGACCAATTTTCAAGTGAATTGTTTTTCACTCACAAAATTTCTAGCTGTTTCCAAGTTAAATATACGTTGAAAAACAACTTTAATTTTCAAATATTATTTTTAACTTTTCAAATACTATTTATTTTTTCAAATATCACATTTTCTGGAAACTAAGATAAAAAACAAATTAAAACAGGACCTTTAAAATGTGATTGTAATGCACCAACAACAAAAGTCAGGAAAATGACTTTTTGTCTAACCCATTCCTCGCTCAGAAAGATAAGAGGGGCCAATATTTTAAGTGGGAACATGTGGAATTTGGAGATGTTGGAAAAAAAAAAATCAAGTGTCTATTGCAATCTTTATGATGAGCATTGAGCAATTTCATTCATGATTTGATTTGATGGTTGCCTAATATATGTCTCAAAGGACAGAGACTAATCATTTACGTGGCATTAATTAATGAAGTTGAGAGCTGCTTGTTAAGCAATAATGCTTAAGTTGTATGTATTAGTGTGTAAAAATTATTTATACTAAATTATTAAGTGCGCTTATTTTTTTGCTTTTAAAAAAAAATCACTTAATAAATTTGCATAGATTATAAGTATAATAAAGTCTGAATATTATTAATACTTTATGAATTTCTGTAACGACAATATTTCTCCATTACTCCATCCATTTCTTGCTAATATCATTGTCTTCCACCATTATTAATTAGGGAAATCTACATGGCTTAGCTAAGTATTAGTAGTAATTATATTTAGTAACTATAGTTTGAATTAATTACTTTTCATAGCTAAAAGTTATATCTTAATAACACATATTAACTATTAAGGTAATATTCAGTAAAAAGAAAATAAACCCATCTCTCACCTTCATTTTATCTCACCACCAATTTCTGTAAACCTTGTCACATGGAGATGAGTTCTCACCTCCATTTTCTGTCTCCTCCATCCCCTCTATCTCTCTGCCGTCACTCACCCCTCTCGCCTCTCTCTCTCAGTCGTCTCTCTCCGTTGCATCGCCGAAGTTAAGGCGACAGTCATAGCCGTGAACAAGTCGTGGTATTCTCGATTCACCGGAGGAAGAAAGCAACGCCGCCTTTGCCGCCACCGCTACCGCCCAGATCTTCATCTTGATGCACAGCTGGCATAGTCACAGATCTGAGTGTATTTCGAAGGAGATTTCTCTGGCCTCTCATTTCTCCTCCATTGCCGTTGTCCTCTATGGCCGGAATCCATGGAAAATCATCGAATATTTCTAAGATCTGAGTGTATTTTCTCATATTTAAGTGTATTTTATTTGTTGTATCTCAGATCTGAGTGTATTTTATTTCTTGAATCTCAGACCTGAGTGTATTTTATTTCTTGTATCTCAGAGTGTATTCGTTATTTTTTTTAGTGTAAAATAGAGTGATTTTATTTCTTGTATAGATTTGAGTGTATTCGTTATTTTTTTAGTGTAAAATAGAGTGTTTCTTTATGTATTTTTTGCCTGTATTTCGAAGGAGATTTTTTTGTATACAAATGAATATAGTGAGTTTTGAATACAACCAAATAATCCTATATTTTGTTGCACTTATTTTGTTTGAATACAACCGAATTTAAAATACAATAAGTTGAATACAGTGTAAAATTAGTTAGAAATGAATGCATCTTAATTGAATACATCCGAATTGAATACAACGAAATACGACCGAATTCGAATACAAGTTACTGTAGCTACAAAATATAATTAACAAAAGTGTAGATATGCTTAAAAAAAAAAACAAAGTGTAATCATTTGTGTAAGTTGTCCTTGATTACATCTATAACCACCATCCTCAGTCACAACCATCACCACTACCAATAATCACAATCAATTGTCAACACCACTAGACACCATTTTACGATCATCTTCGTCATTACAACAAAATACACCAACCACACCTGAATTATCAATATCAACCAACATTGTATATCACCAACTATCACTATCAGTCACACTTCCACCACCATTGCTAAAATCATTATCATGAGTATCATCCACTACAATTATTAGCTGTCACCATCAACTGCCATCATCAACCACCACATTAATCATTATTGTCAGCTGTTATCACCACTAGCTACTATGTATTCACAACCCCAACATCAACCAATACCACCACCGACCAACACCTCAGTCAGCACCCGCAATGATCATTGTTAGCCATTGATTATCTAGTATTTGCAGATGAATTTTATATTTATTAATTTTTAAATAAAGACGACTTTATGTATTCAAATGTTGAGAAGATAAATAATCTTAATTATTTAATATTCGAATCTTGATATAATATTTTTATTATATATATATATATATATATATATATATATATATATATATAGACACACACACACTTAAACATCTTAGCTTTGATATAAATTTTACTATTCGAGAGATATATATTTATTTTCAAACATTTTAAGCTAAAAAAAAAAAAAAAAAGTTGGGGTAAACTTACCCCAACTTATTTTTTTTTTGGCTTCAAGCTCGTTTGACTTAGATAAAGCCAAGTCAAACGAGCCCAATTATTTTTTGAGCTTATTTTAAGCACAAAATGATTTTAAGTTAGCAAAACACTCAAAAAAAAAATTATCTTATAATTATAAGCTAATCCAAACGGGCTCCAGATATATATTTAGATTCAAACATTTTAATTTAATAAAAATTAATAACCCTAAGCTACCTTCCAAAATAAAGCCAAGTTTGAACAACTACTCCCTCCGTCCCATAATAAGTATCACCTTAGCAAAAAAAAAAAATTTATCTAATAAGTGTCATCTTAGGAAACCAAGACATAAATTGGTTAGTTTTTTTCAACTCTACCCTTAGAAAAAAACTGACAAGTTAAAGTAACATCTAATTGATGATTGGAAAAGTAATAATAACTTTATTATTCTCAAGGAATAATTTATCTAAAGCGCATAATTAAGAGAAAAAAATAATTTATTTTATTAAATAGGAATAATTTAGTAAACTTTACCAGGACGGAGGGAGTAGAATATTAAATGTCACTTTAGCCATAAAGTCAGCTATGGCATTAATAATTCAATCTACTTTCTTTCACCGTGACAATGAGTAAGAAAAGTAATGATGGAGAAGTGGTGTTAATAGAGGAAATTGGGGACCAAAACAAAAAGGACCATTGAGAATGGTGGAAATATTTTTGGGGAGGCAAAATCAATACATGATTTGTGATACAATAATTGGTACACACCTGACACTGCTTGTCATGATTGACCCACTTCTTTTTTATTTTTCTCAAGAAAAATAAAGAAAAGAAAAAGGAAAAATACTTCATCATTTGTTTCTATATAACCCCCTCATTGCATTTGTGACTCCACGCACCAGTCTTTAAACTAAAGTCCTTTTTCTTCTCTTTCCTTTCTGAGAAGAAATTCCCTTAAATTCTTCATATTCTACTTGAAAAAGCTGAATTCATTGTGTTTTCAAGAATCAAATAGAAGGTACAAGAGATAATATTTGTGAAAAAGCAAAAAAAAAATAAAAAATGATGGAGAATCAAGATTTGGGATTGAGCTTGAGTCTAAATTTTTCAGATAAAAGAACAGCAAATCCATTGCAGCTAAATTCTTTGGCTTCTTCACCTTTCAATTTATTTCAGAAAAATTCTTGGACTGACTCATTTCCTTCTTCAGGTTTGTTCTTTTTCTTCTTGATCTATAAATGCCTCATTAAATTTGTCATTATCAAGAAGGAGCAGTGGAATGAATAACATCCTTATATTCTTAATCAGAGATTTCGAGTTTGAACCTACAGGATAATTTTTTTTTTTTTTTGTTAGGAGTGCTTTCCTGTTGAATAGTTCTTATGTCAAAATTTAGTTGGGCCCAATATAATTTTCTGACACCGCGTGGAAAATCAATTATTTTGAAAAAATTACAACTCAATACCTTAGAGTGATCTGGTTTAAAGATTAGTCAGCAAGTGTATCGATTTAAATATATATAAACGATACATATACTATAAATATTATTGTATAAATTTGTATATTTAGACTACGGGAAATTTGGCCAAAGTTACATATGCTTTAACTTGCTCATTCTTTTTTAACCATTTCTTTCTATAAAAAGTTTCAGATCTAACAATACTGTACTATTTAACCTAATTTTTACCTTTTCATTGACCTCTTTTGCATATAAAATCAAAAACAGGGCAGAGCTACCTTTTATTTTAGTGGGTTCAATTGAGCTCTCTTTAGTGTTAAAAGTTACTATTATGTTTTAGATGGGTAAATTTTTTATTTTATTTTGGTATACCTAAAACTATTGAATAAAGACGGTTCAAAATTTATTTTAGGTGGTTCATATATGTAGCATTCTTGAATTTTTTTACATCTTTTTGTTAGAAATATTTCCGTCTCGGTTAAGGATCTACGTGAACTCAATAACATTTGTTGACCCCTACTTATACATTAAGAAGTTTAATGAATATCTATAAATATTTGTCTAGAAACTCAATTATTATCGTATAATATTAACTTAAGATCGCCGTACTAATTCATAAACTTCAGATCTTGAATTTACCTCTGCGTTCACGTATCCAAAAGTTGAAGAAAAGTTGAATTTTCAAGTTAAAAAAAAAATTCTTTCTTTATTAATAAGAAAAAAGGGGTCTTGAATCTTGATCTACTTTATAATTTTTCACCATAACTTTCTAAATAATCCAACTCTTTTTACCATTTTTTTTTTTCAGATCAAAACTTGGAGAAATGCAGAACATTTTTGAAAGGAATAGATGTGAATAGAGTACCATCAATTACATATGAAGAAGAAGAAGAAGCTGGAGTTTCTTCACCAAATAGTACTATTTCAAGTTTAAGTGGAAATAAGAGAAGTGAAAGAGAAATAACTTGTTATGAGGAATTGGAAATAATGGAAAGAGAATGTTCTAGAAGTATTAGTGATGAAGAAGATGGAGAAACTTATAGAAAGAAACTAAGGCTTACTAAAGATCAATCTGCTGTTCTTGAAGAGAGTTTTAAAGAACACAACACTCTCAATCCTGTAAGTGTATTTTTTCCCCTACCAAATTCAAGATTCGTTGGGACGTGTTTGGTATGATAGAAGTCATTTTCGAAGAATGTTTTGTGGGCTTTTCACCATCAGGTGTTTGCTTGGAGAGTGAAAAAAATATTCTTTAAACGAAATTATTTAGGGTGTGTTTGCTATATATACAATAGAGGTCATTTTTAGAAAATGTTTTTTTTCGAGAATGAGTTGTTTTCTTCAGGTGTTTTGGTTGGAGTGTGAAGAATATTTTTCAGAAAAAGAATGTTTAGATTGTGTTTGGTAGGACAGAAGTCATTTCCGACAAAGAGTGAAGGGAAAATAACTTTTTTTTGTACTACTAGAAATCATGATTTTTTTCATCGACATACAGTTGGAAATTTGTGCTATAAAACATGATTTTTCCCACCTCATTCCCACTGAACCAAACTCACTGGAAAAATGCACGGTGGGAAACAAGTTCCCATTGAAACTCTTGAAAACTTCCTACTTTTTCCGTGGGAAAACACTACTGCTATTTCAATTTTTCTCACTGACATTTAATTTTCAGCGGGAAATTAGTGGGAAAATAGAGATCTTAGAGATCTTTTTAGTAGTGTTGGGGGTAAACATTTGTTGAATAAGTAATATTTTTCATCACACCGTATACTCTTTTAGAGTTCGTTATTTCAGAATAAATGTAATCTATTTTATATTTATGCATATGGTACATAGTTCATAATAATTTACGGAGATTGAAAGTTGCAATCTATTTTATATTAGTGGAGGCTAAAACTATCCGCAAATTACATAGTTTGAGTTATGTTAGTACATTTGGTTCAGAATAAATGTAATCTAGTTCTGCTTAAACAGATTTGGCTTATTATTTTTGTGATTTGTTTTTTTACAGAAGCAAAAACAAGCTTTGGCAAAGAGACTAGGATTGAGGCCTAGGCAAGTGGAGGTTTGGTTTCAAAACAGAAGGGCAAGGTGAGAATTATATTTTTTTTCATGGTTGTTTCTACTATTTGAAAAAGATTAAATTCGTCCTAGTTATATTATCCGAACAAAAAAGCCCTCGACTTTACTTAAAGGTTCAAAAATGCCCCTTTGGTAATGACTGGCCAACGTGAAAAAAAGTTTTGAAAATTTAGTTTGTGATGTATATAGTACTATATATGTTACTATTAATGTTAATAATATATAGTTCAAATCGAAGACAATATTTATAACTATATTTGTTATCTGGTCATTGCATATTTTGGGATTTTTAACTAATGAGTCAAGCAATTTTTTTTGTGAACAGAACAAAGTTGAAGCAAACTGAAGTAGACTGTGAGTTCTTGAAGAGATGTTGTGATAATCTAACTGAAGAAAACAGGAGATTACAAAAGGAAGTTCAAGAACTAAGGACACTAAAGCTATCACCTCAATTCTACATGCAAATGACCCCTCCCACCACCCTCACCATGTGCCCGTCGTGTGAGCATGTCGCGGGCCCACCCGCTCCGTCCGCATCGAGGTCCACAACCATCGACCCTCGGGCCAACCAGATGGTCCTGTCCCAACGACGGCCCGTGTCGTTTACTCTCTGGGCCACCTCTCCCGTCCCGCACAGGCCCATAAGTGCCATGCACCCTAGGTCGTGATTTAGCCATCGGAAGGGCAATTTGGTCAAATGGGCTCATTACTAATCTTGGAAAATCCAAGAACATGATGTGTATGTATGAAAAAATAGGTCTAAGATATGGTGGTTGAATTTTAGAGATTTTGATGGGACTAAATGTTTTCTTGTTTTTATGATAGATCCCATGTTTTTTCTTGTATTGATCAGCTAGGGTGAGTAGTCAATTTTTACTCTATTTAGTATAGTAAGATGCAAATGGTGGAGACTAGGCACTAGAGGAGAGGACTTTAGATGTAAAATTTAATCAAGTGATATCCAATTATTTAATTACTCCTGAAAACTAAGCTCAATGTCTTACAATCTTTATTTTTAAAAAATCAAGGACATGCATGGAGGCGGAGTTAAGTTTTTAGCTTATGAGTTTTGAATTTGAGATAAAAAAAAGTTCAAGGATATGGTGCAAAGCTATTGGGTTCACCCGAACCCGTAAAACACATGCTTGTAACTCTGCCTGTGTGCATATTCTTTGAAACGTCAAAAGCTATGAAACGTCCCTCCTGCAACCGTGTTTGTGGCGTCTGGTTTGGTAAAATTAAAGCGAGATATGCATCACTTAATCATGGTTAAGTATTATATATGAACGATACATATCGTGCATTCATTGATTTGGTGTAAACACAAGGTACATATAATTACTTTTTATCCGTTTGGTTCTTCGTATACCTTGGCATAAGTAATAAAGGGTAATTTTTCTGGAAATACTATATGATTTTAGCATTATTTAGATGACGGCAAAATCCCCTAGAGCTAGTTGCACGTGGTTGAAATTCGATCTCCAGTGGACACATCTTTCTACCCTTTTTCACTTAAATATCAGACTTTTATTCATGGACGACTTCGAACCCGTGACATGCCCTAATCCACTTATCAGAAATTGAGCTTTACCACTAGATTGGAGTCTTGGAGCTAATACTAACACAAATCATTGCAAGAGTTGTTGACATTTACAACCTTAGAGCAACATTCACTATATACTGGGTAACAAATAGCTTAAAACAAATCCATTTTTTTGTACACCAACAATTCAACAAGTATTATTTTATTTTAACTATATAGAAGCATGGGTTTAGATCCATGCTTCGTCGTTCGTTCCCTTTAAGAAAAAAAAGTGGGAGCCCCAACTAAACACCAACTAATATTAAAAAAAAAAAAAAAGTGAAACCCACCATCTCCAAACTCACGGGAAAAAAAAAGTGGACCACATATTAACAAAATCAAGCAATATCAAAAAAAAAAAAAAAGTGAATCCCATATTAAAAAAACAAACAATGTCAAAAAAAAAAGTGCATTCTATATTAAAAAATCAAACAATATTCATGTAATTTCCAAAGTATCTCATTAAATCAATAATGATGGATTCATTGTCAAATGCGTATCAATCCATTAGTGGGAGCAAATAAAATTATTGTACATCAACATACTTAAAATACTTATATATTAAAATAAGATAGAATTTAATTACTTTTTTATTTTTCCCTTACTCTAATAAATGTGAAAAGAGATTAATGTCATAAAAGAACAAATATTATTAAATGGAGATCTAATAATTAATAAGGTAAATCAGTGAAATTATAATTTTAATTGACGTTTCCTTAAAAAATCATGCAAAAGACAATGTGACAAGTAAAATGAGTGAAACCAAAAATATTTACCAAAAATTAAAAAATAGTAGTTCTTCATTTAAATAGAAAATCAAATTTCTACTATGTTTCATTTTAAACATGCAAAATTAATATAATAATTTGAATTAGAATTATTCAAATCAATATTTGATAAAAAATAATAGTTATTGTCAAATATATAGAAGCATGGGTCGAAACCTATGCTTCGTCGTCCGTTCCATTTTAAAAAAAAAAGTGTGGGCCCCAACTAAACACCAACCAATATTAAAAAAAAAAAAAGTGGAACCCTTCATCTCCAAACTCACGGAAAAAAAGTGGACCCCATATTAACAGAATCAAGCAATATTAAAAAAAAAAAAAAGTGAATCTCATATTAAAAAAATAAACAATGTCAAAAAAAAAAGTGCATCCCATATTAAAAAATCAAAAGATATTCATGTAATTTTCAAAGTATCTCATTAAATCAAGGGATAAGGCACCGTTACCCCCCTGAACTATACCCGAATTTGCTACGACACACCTTACCTTTCCCAAGGTCCTATTACTTTACTAAACTTATTTAAAACGAAATAATTACCCCAAACGCCGATGCACTCTCATATGGGAGAGTGACATACACTCTCCTTGCCACATGTGTATTTATTTGTTTTCTTCTTTTTTTTTTTTAATTTTTTGACTTACGTGTCAATTTTTTTAAAAATAAAAATAAAAAACTGAATTTTCATTAAAAAAATGAGTTTTAAAACTGTCTTTTTTTTAATTTGAGAAAAATTTGATTTTTTTTAAACCCATTTAAAAAAAAAAAAAAAAACTAAAAACATGGATTAAAAAACTGAATTTTCTTTTAAAAAAAGGATTTTTAAAACCCTTTTTTAAAAAAAAAATTGAAAATTTGTTTTTTTTTTTAAAACCCGTTTTTGAAAAAAGAAAAAAAAAGCTGAAAAATGATTTTTTTTTAAATATGGAAAAATGGATTTGTTAAAAATATGGAAAACTTGATTATTTTTTAAAATGTCTTAAAAAATCTTGATTTCATTTTTAGGACACTTTTATTTTTCAAATAAAATACGGAAAAATGTTTTTCTTGCCAAAATGTGAAAAAAAAAAACTGAATTTTTATAAAATTTTGAAAAAATTAATTATTTTCTTAACATGTGGAAAACCCGTTTTTAAAACTAAATGTGGAAGACTAGATTTATTTTCAAATTTTTAAGAAAATGCAGATTTTTAAGAAAAAAAATTAAGTTTTCCCCTTTTTTATGTTTCTCACTCTCTCAAAGAGAAACAAACACCTCTCTTTGCCACATCGGCGTTTAGGGGGGTAATTATTCCGTTTTAAATAAGTTTAGGGGGTAATAGGGCCCGAGGGGAAAGGTAAGGTGTGTCGTAGCAAATTAGGGTATAGTTCGGGGGGGTAATGGTGCCTTATCCCTTAAATCAATAATAATGGATTCATTGCCAAATACGTATCAATCCATTAGTGGGAGCAAATGAAATTATTGTACAGCAACATACTTAAAATACTTATATATTAAAATAAGATAGAATTTAATTACTTTTTCATTTTTTTCCTTACTCTAATAAATGTGAAAAGAGATTAATATCATAAAAGAAAAAATAATATTAAATAGAGATCAAATAATTAATAAGGTAAATTAGTGAAATTCTAATTCTAATTGACGTTTCTTTAAAAAATCGTGCAAAAGACAACATGACAAGTAAAATGAGTTAAACCAAAAATATTTACCAAAGATTAAAAAATAGTAGTTCTTCATTTAAATAGAAAATCAAATTTCTACTTTGTTTCATTTTAAACATGTAAAATTAATATAATAATTTGAATTAGAATTATCCAAATCAAAAATTGATAAAAAATAATAGTCATTGTTTAGGCCCAATCTACATACATTAACAATAGAATATTTTACACTTTTAAATTAATCGAATTAAAATTTAAATATCAACTGATGCTTAAATATTGCTATTGTTTTATCTCAAAGAGAGGAAAATAGTTTCCTTTTAAATAAGTTTTCTCTTTTAAAAAGTATTAATAAATTTTTGCCAACTTTGTATTCGTAGCAAACACTAATATAATAAAGTTTTGGATACGGGCCAAAACTACATATTATATATATTACTTTACTATATAGAAGAAACATTTTATAAACAAGATCGTCGTCCGTCCTTTGGTCCCACTTTTTTATTTAAGGGCAAAAAAAATGACATTTTATACTTTATATTACCAACTCTTTTAAAAAGTAAATAGAAATACTTTATTATATTTCTATTTTTCTACTATATAGAAGCATCGGTTTACCCATGCTTCGTCATCAGTCACTCTTAAAAAAAAAAAAAAAAAAAAGTGGACCCCACCCTCTCCAAACTCATGAAAAAAAAAATGGACCCCATATCAAAAAAAAAAAAAAAAAGCAGTGTCAAAAAAAAAAAAAAAAATTCACCAAAATATTAAAAAATCAAACAATATTCATGTAATTAAAAGTATCCCCATCAAGTCAGATCAATAATAGTGGATTCATTCTTACATGCGTATTAACCTATTAGTGGGAGCAAATGAAATTATTGCCATGACAAAAACATGGACCATATTATTGCTTTTCTTCAAAAGGTTAAGTAGGCTAATACATACAATTTCCTTTCTTTTCTTATATTAGCCTGAGATCTAATCTAGATATTTAATTACCATATTTGCTATTCCGCCATTTCATTTGTTTGTTATGTTTACTATATTAAATATACTTAAAATAGTTATATTTTAAAATAAGATAGAATTTAATTACTTTTTCATTTTTATTCTTACTCTAATAAATGTGAAAAGAGATTAATATCAAATATAAATCAAATAATAAATAAGGTAAATTAGTCAAATTATAATTCTAATTCACGTTTCCTTAAAAAAACCATGCATAAGACAGCATGACAAGTAAAATGAGCTAAACCGAGAATATTTACCAAAAATTGAAAAATAGCATTTCTTCGTTTAAACAAAAAATCAATTTCTACTTTGTTTCATTTTAAAAAGGTAAAATTAATTTAATAATTTGAATTAGAATTATCCAAATCAAACTTTGATAAAAAATAATAAGTATTTTACACCTTTAAATTAATCGAATTAAAATTAAAAGTATCAACTGATGCTTAAATATTGCTATTGTTTTATCTCAAAAGAGAGGAAAATAGTTTTCTTTTAAACAAGTCTTCTCTTTTAAAAAGTATTAATAAATTTTCGTAGCAAACACGAATATAATAAAGTTTTACATACGGAGCCAAAACTACAATGTTATATTAATCGTATTTTGAACATAGTATGCATATATATATATATATATATATATATATATATATATATATATATATATATTATCACTATCTAAATACAATTATATATACGTAGTACACCATAATCCAGTGTTGGGCACATGCGCACGGGCATAGGCCATCTAGTAACTATATAGAAGCATGGGTTTAGACCCATGCTTCGTCATCCGTTAAGCATTAAAAAAAAATGTGCGGTCCCCATATTAAACACCAACCAATATTAAAAAAAAAAAAAAAAGTAAAAAAAGTGGAACCCACCATCTCCAAACTCACAGAAAAAAAAAAAGTGGACCCCATATTAACAAAATCAAACGATGCTAAAAAAAAAAAGTGAATCCCATATTAAAAAAAAACAATGTAAAAAAAAAAGGTGTGGGCCCCATACTAAACACCAACCAATATTAAAAAAAAAAAAAAAAGAAAAAAAAAAGAAGTAAAAAAAGTGGAACCCACCATCTCCAAACTCATGAGAAAAAAAAAAGTGGACCTATATTAACAAAATCAAGAAATATAAAAAATTAGAAAAAAAAAAGTGGATCCCATATTAAAAAAACAAACAATGTCAAAAAAATAAAAAAATGCGTCCCGTATTAAAAAATCAAACAATATTCGTATAATTTTTTAGTATCTATTAAATCAATAATGATGGATTATTTGCTTTGCGTATCAACCTTAGGTAGTGAGAAAATGAAATTATTGTACAGCAAAAAACATGGACCCCATATTATTATAACTATATAGAAGCATGGGTTTAGACCCATGCTTCGTCGTCCGTAGTCCCAAAAGAAAAAAAAAATGGGTGGACCCCATACTAAACAACACCAAAAAAAAAAAATATATATATATATAAAATGGAACCCACCATCTCCAAACTCACGGAAAAAAAAAGTGGACCCCATATTAATAAAATCAAGCAATATCAAAAAAAAAAAAAAAAAAGTGAACCCATATTAAAAAACAAACAATGTCAAAAAAAAAAAAAAAGTGCGAGACTTTGTATTCGTAGCAAACACTAATATAATAAAGTTTTAGATATGGAGCAAGCTACAATGTTATATTAATCGTGTTTTTAGCATAGTATGTATGTATATATATATATGTGTGTGTGTATATATATATATATATATATATATATATGCATAAAAATAGTGCAAACTAATAATGTCCAAAAAAAAAAAAAAGTGCACCCCATATTAAAAAATCAAACAATATTGATGTAATTTCCAAAGTATCCCATTAAGTCAATAATGATGGATTCATTGCCACATGCGTATCAATCCATTAGTGAGAGCGAAACGAAATTATTGTACGAAAGAAACTTGGACCCCATATTATTGCTTTTCTTCAAAAGGTTAAGTAAACCATACAATTTTCTTTCTTTTTTTATATTAGCCTGAGATCTAATCTAGATATTGAAGTATTGTATTTGCTATTCCGCTATGTCATTTATTTGTTATGTTTACTAAAATAAATATACTTAAAATATTTATATTTTAAAATAAGATAGAATTTAATTACTTTTTTATTTTTATTCGTACTCTAATAAATGTGAAAAGAGATTAATGTCGTAAAAAAAAAAATATCAAATGGAGATCAAATAATGAATAAGGTAAATTAGTCAAATTATAATTCTAATCGACATTTTCTTAAAAAACCATGCAAAAGACAACATGACAAGTAAAATGCACTAAACCGAGAATATTTACCAAAAATTAAAAAATAGTCTTTCTTCGTTTAAATAGAAAATTAATTTCTACTTTGTTTTGTTTTAAACATGTAAAATTAATTTAATAATTTGAATTAGAATTATCCAAATAAAAATTTGATAAAAATAATAAGTATTTTACACCTTTAAATTAATCGAATTAAAATTGAAAGTATCAAGCGATGCTTAAATAGTTCTATTGTTTTATCTCAAAAGAGAGGAAAATAGTTTCCTTTTAAACAAGTCTTCTCTTTTAAAAAATATTAATAAATTTTTGCCGATTTTGTATCCGTAGCAAACACTAATATAATAAAGTTTTAGATACGGGCACAAACTACAATGTTATATTAATCGTGTTTTGAACATAGTGTGTGTGTATATATATATATATTCACTATCCAAACACAGCTAAATACAACAATACTGTTATAATGCAAAGTGTTGGGCCAACGCATGACGGCGTAGGCCGTCTAGTGTATGTACATTGTGGAATTCATCAACTATTCACCAACCAAGTCAAGGATCAAGTGAAGGTACATCGATGGCTAAGCCGAGTAGTTCTTGTGAAGAAACTTTTGACTAATGATGGTCACTTATAAGACTAGGATCCTTCGTATGTGAACAAGGTCATTCGCACGAAGGCCTGTATCTTGGGATGGTGTTTAAATGTGTGGTCTTTAATATTTGTTTTTCGCCACCTTGAGTAATAAAAAAGTGGTCGAAAATACCTTTGACATTGAAAAAAAAAAAATTGGCTGGCATAAGTTTATATTTTGGTATCATAATATAAGTTATGTCTTACAAGACACAACAAATTATGTCATTTGTTCCTACAGAACTTATATTCAATTCAAAACTCACAAGTTATGCCTTACAAGACATAACTTAGTTCCTAAAGAACTTATGCCAAACAACGCAAATGTTCTCTAAATTTATGTCTTGCGAAATTAGGTCATAGATAAGGATACTTTGACCCACAAATTTTCATTAAATGAGATGCAGGGCAACAATTAAAGACCATCATATTTGAGGGCAAAAATTAAAGACCACTCTAAAATAAGGACATTCTGTGCAAAATTTACATGTGAACACAGTCTGCCTCCGCAAGTGTTAATGGGCGGATTGGATTGAATTTTAGGCGAATAAAAAATATGCTGAGTTAATTAATGGAGGTTCAATGCACAAATGCTCAGGGGTGGTCTTTGATTTTTGGCCCTCAAATTGTCGGTCCTTAATTTTTTCCCTTTGGCATTTTAAGTGGCCGAAAATACCCCTGCGATGCTGGTTTCGAACCCCAATAGAGTATTAAAAAAAAGCAGAATTTTGTATAAAATTAAGGCCTAACTTCCGTAGAAACCCTACAGAGTAAAAAGAAAAACGTAAAATAAGGTTTCATAGCAAACTATGCCTATTCGGGGGTAAAATTATACCTTAAGGCATAGTTTCTATATAGAAGTTACGTCTTGAAGCATAGTTTCCATATAGAAGTTATGCATTAAGTCATAACTTTATCCCTTTTCCGGCATAGTTCTGTAGGATTTTACAGAAGTTAGGCCTTAAGGTATAACTTTTGCCCGAATATACATAATTTGCTACAAAATTCTACGTTGCAAAATTGTTTGTTTTTTGCCTCTGTTGGGATTCGATCCCGAATCTGTGGTTTCATAGACCAGCGAATAAGAGTATTTTGGCCAACAAATTTTCATTAAATGAGAAGTAGGAACAAAAATTAAAGACCACCGATTTGGGGGGCAGAAAATAAAGACCAGTCCATATGAAGGCAATCTAATCCAATTTTTTGGTTGATGGATAGATTGATAATCCGACCGAAAGTTATTCGGGCTAAAATAAGGATCATAATGGGTAAATTTCACAGATGGTCATGTAATTATCACATTTTTTCACAAAAGTCACTTAACTTTGAGTAAACCAACACAAAAGTCTACCATTTTCCAGTGTCACTAAACCACTTGCCGGTGAATAACTCATTTTTTCCGGTGAATAACTCACACTACAAGAAAGTATAGAAATTGCAACAAAAAATTTTAGATTTGGCAACAACTTAGTTTTATTGTTGGCAAACGATTTTTTTTATTGCCAAAGAATTTAATTTTGTTGCCATAGTATTGATTACTATTGCAAAAAGTACTTTTGGCAACCAAAAAAAAAAAGTTGTTGCACATTGTTGCAATAACAGCCGTTGGGAAAAGTTCATGCAACAATTTTTTTTTTTTTTTTTGTTGCCAAAAGTACTTTTTGCAACAATAATCAATCTATGGCAACAAAAAATTTTTTGTTGCCAAATATATTTTTTCTTGTAGTGTCATTTTTTACTCTTTTTTTTAATCTAATAAATAAAAATTTAATTAATGGTTCAACTGACCCGACCAGACTTATATTGGATTAATTAAAAAATATAATAAAAGATTTATCACTTAACGTAATCTAATATTATATATTCTTATCACAATTTATTATATAACTTACCTGAAATATTTCTTACCTCAATTTATTACTCAATCGTAGTAAAATAACAGTGTTATTTGTACGCATGGGGTAAGTTTTTCGCAAACTAACCAAGAGTTAAAGCAGCTCAATTGTTGAGTGGCTATAAATATTAGTTGATAAGTATTCAACACTTAGTTGATTATAAATAAACAGTTATGTATTTGGATGGAAGTGCTAAAATTAATATAATAATGTGCTTGGTAAAAAGGTTTGCTAAAATGACACTACAAAAAAAAGGATAATTTACGGAGGTTGAAAGTTGCTATTTGCGGGGATTTTAGCCTCTTCAAGCAATTAGTGGAGGCTAAAACCCCGCGAATTGTAACTTTCAACCTCCGCAAATTACTTTTTTTTTGTGGTGTGACTTGAATGTCCTTTAAACTATTTACCAAAAAATAAAATTTAAAAGTATTTTAAGTAAAAAGGATGAATAACAAAAAAAATAAGTAAATAACAAAAAAAAAAAAAAAGTAGTGATATATATGGTTAAAAGGTACTCTATTAGAATAGAATCGTAAAATATATGGTCAAAGCAAAAGGGTTTTGAAGCAATAGTAAAGTTGTTTCCGTGTGACCTATACGTTACGTAAATTTGTCGCTCTCAACTTATGATTTTTCAGCTTATAAGCACATTTAATTTGATTAATTAGTATTTTATCCCTAATATTATTTTGTAGTCCCCGAAATATCTTTACTGAAATAAAGCTTCTAACCCTATGCATGACTTCACTCCTTCCGTCGTCTGGCCACCATCAGGAGCAATTAAGGTTCTTAAGAAGTTATGTTCATCAAAAGAAATTAGATTGATTTTGTGCTAAAAGATTTTTGTAAATAATATTGCATAGGTTAGACTGGAATCTATATATTACTAAAAAAATTTAATAAATAAAAATTTCAATTGAAAAGGTTCGAGCCAACCCGACCCGACCCAAAATGTAGTATCATTCTCGGTGAAGATGATGCCATACCCTATTTAATTTGATCATGCTATAAAAGTAAGAACATTAATTTTAATTGACTTGGGTAGCTAGAAGAATTACCTAAAACAAGTACTTTCTCCGTTCCATAGTAAGTGTCACCTTAGCCAAAAAAAATTATCCCATAATAAGTGTCACCTTCGGAAACCAAGACATAAATTGGCTAGCTTATTTCAATTCGACCCTTATACAAAAAGTGACAAGTTAAAATAACATCTAAATCATGATTGGAAAAGCCAATAATAACTTGGTATTGTTGGATTCCCAATATCAAAAGGTTTACTATTTGTGCATGCTAATTTAATCAAGAGGAAAAAGTAATTTATTTTTAGTATATAGGGGTATTAGATAAACTTCACATTGCATTATTGGTTTCTTAATATGCGTGTTTTTGTCTAAGGTGACACTTATTATGGGATGGAGGGAGTACTAAAGTGATGATCGATTAACTTACATGAATAATACTTCCATCGGATAAAAAAGAGTGCGCACACTTAAGGGGTGTGCAAATGGCTAAGTGGACACTCTTTTTGATCCGGAGGGAGTAGTTGCACTCGTTATTCTTGTAACGTTAGCTTCTAATATATCAAAAGGTCACTCAACTATGAAGAATTATGTAGTAAAGTCATTGAACTTTATTTTATATTAATAAAATCACTCAACTTAGGGTTTTCTTTTATAAAATCACTCAGTTATATTTATTCATAAAAAAATAGGATGAATCTCACTAAACCTTCTTGACCTTTTTGGTTTGAGAAGTAATACCCGCTTCACCTTTTGTTTGGAACCAAAAATCCCTTTGATCTCAAATCTAACGGTTACGATGAATTGACAAATTTTATGTACTTTTAAAAGGTCATAAATGGCCCTTAATTAGTACTCAGTATTATATATAAATTAAAGTTACACTTTTAAAAAAAATTAATATTTAACTATCTCTTTATTCTTTTTACTTTTCTTCTTTTGATTTTCACTATCCAATTTTATTTTGGAATGCTTTCATGTAATTAAATTTGAAATTCTAAACATGTCATAATCCATTACGTTATAACTTCATTACTTGTATTATCGCTAGGATTTTAAATAGTTGTGTATATAGTATTATATTTTGTGGCATTCTTAATATTTATATAGTTCATATTGGAGTATATTTTATGGCATTCTTACATATTTATATAGTTCATATTCTTTGAAAACATTTCACTCGTAAGCATAATAACTAAAGATTTACAGTTTTAATCTTAAAAATCAGATATTTTATAAGAGATAAGGGTCAAAAACACACCTCAAGTATCACTTTTTTTGAGTTTCAATTCCTACATGAGTTATCAGGTGTGAGAGTTTCCTACCTAAACTATAACCAACTAGTTTGCAAAAACACACCAACTATCGATTGTTTACTTTTTCCTACCCAACTATCACTAGCTGATTTTACCAACACACACCTCATTATGTCAGTGTTCACTTTTAATGAGGTGTGTTTTGCAAACTAGTTAGTTATAGTTTAAAAGTGAAAACTACTGATAGTGGTGTTTTTGCCGATAGTTCGGTAGAAAACTTAAAAAAAAAAACTGATACTTGAGGTGTATTTTTGAGCCTTTAACTCATTTATAATTTTAAAACTCAGTAAGTTGTTAAAGCAAAGGAAGTTTTTATTTTACGCCAAAGGAGCATGAGGTAATGTGTACTTGCATGAAAAATGTGAGAGCAGTTAGACGAATTTGTTAATTTCTATGTATTGTTTTTGAGTATCGTTTGGTAATGCGTATTTTAGAAAATGTGTACAATAATATATCACAATTGAAGGTCATTTAAGACCTTTTAAACATACATAAAATTTGACAATTCATCTTGACCATTAGATTGAAGATTAGGGGGGTTTATTGTCTCATTTAAAAGGTGAAGGGAGTATTTTTTTCTCAGACCAAAAAGGTTAAGGGATTTAGTGGAATTTAATCTATTTTTTATGACAAATATAGTTAAGTAATTTTATAAGAGAAAAATCATAAGTTGTGTGATTTTATTGATAAAAATCAAAGTTAAATGACACAAATTGACTAATTTTTTCAATTCTATATATCCTTACACAAAAACTAACATCTAAATGATGATTGGAAAAGCCACATAGTAATTTGATATTGTTGGATTCCCAACGTCAAAAGGTTTTACTACTTGTGCATGCTCTAATCAAGAGGAAAAAATAATTTCTTTTTATTATATAGGGATAATTTAGTAAACTTTACATTGGATTATTAGTTTCTTAATATGCATGTTTTTAGCTAAGGTCACACTTATTATGAGACGAAGGGAGTATTATTTAAAACCAAACATGTTAAAATGGTAGGGAAAAGGAAGAATGTGAAAGGTTATTTACATTCTTCATATGGGTTTCGGGTCGGGTTGATCCTTTTTAATTAAATTTTTATTTATTAGATTTTCTTAAAGAGGAAAAGAGTAAAAATTTCCTTGCCTGAGGTGGTTGTTGTTGCGAGGAGAAGCTATGCTGGTCCTTTGAGCAATTGCTGCGGTTATGGATGGTATTTTCTTAGATTCATCATGTTTGAGAAAAAGTTCATGGTCAATCAGCTTCTCGTATAATTCCTCATAGGTGACAAAAGTGTCACGTGATCTGATAGCAGAGGAAATCTCTCGAAACTCGGGTCCAAGATCACTCAGAATTACAATGAGTTCTTCATTCGTAACTGGTGCTCCGGCAGTTGCGAGTTTGTCAAAGAGTGAGCGAATCTCGTGTAAATAATCAGCTACAGTTAGAAATTCCTTTTGAAGCCGAGCAAGCTGGTCTCAGAGACTAAAAGTTCTAGTCTGAGACTTGTTAGCAAAGCGGTATGGAGAAGGGTCCGTGCTTTGTGAGTAGAAGCTGCTGTTGCAACAGTTGATGCAAGTGTTGGATCAACTGATGTCATGAGGGCATTTTGTATAAGTTGATCCTGGCAGAACCAGGTCTCATACGCAGGCTTTGACGTGCTTTGGTTGTCTTGAGTTATTGTCTTGGCAGTGCAGCGGAGGAGCCATCACGATGGCCAAATAATTTGTGACCATTTATGAGCATTGAAACTTGAGCCTTCCAAGTTGCAAAATTATGACTGCCGATGAGCTTGATTGGCAATTGAGTGGCAGGATTGAATTGGACAATGGAGTTGCTTGCGGCTGTGTTATCAGCATCAACAACGCTGGTAGGATTAGCCATTGAGACAACAGATCAGGTATTGTGTGAGAGCTGTAGAAAAGAAACAAGGATGAGTCTCGTGTGAGAAGTAGCGCTGATACCATAAAAGGGAATGGCTAATTGAATAATATGTGTATATTCTGTGATACATGACAGGGTATATAAAGGATGATACCCTAAATACTATCCGTATAAGTCTCAACTACTCTCCCTATCTGAAACGGAGTCCTAAGATTAGAGAACAAGGGAAAGATCATTGAAAATTAAAATATCCCTGAAAACTAGGAAACAAATAGCAGTCACAATAGGTCTCTTCCGCTGTTAATAGGTACATTTTTGTGTGGGGTTGGAGAATTGAAGTGTATAATAGATACAAGGATCAACTGAGGTGTGGAAAAGTTATAGACAATTTTAAGGGATTCTCTATGTTTTTGGTATTTATGTTTATTTTGGTTAAATAAAGTATTTGAATCATTCTTTATTTCAAGTAATTTGAGGTCCATAGAACTATATATAAAGTTTGTTACTAGGCGTGCATATATTTACATGAACTATGACATTCATCATGAAGACATATGCAGTGTTTAGTTCAAACTCACTCAGTATTGGGCTCTCGGGTCTCTAGTCTAGTGGTTAAAGTGCCATATGTAATTGTGTGAGTTTACACGACTTCGAATCCTGCCGCACATAAAAGCTTGGTATTTAAGTGGAAAAGGGTAGAGGGGCGGACCCGTTATCTATTGAGTTTCGGACCGTCTGCCACGACGCTCGACTGTTTTCTCGGTTTCAAAAAACACTTTTTCAGTTTTGATGTTAGTTGAAGTCCTTATAATGTTTCGAACTCCGACGCATTTAAGTGAAAAAGAGTAGAGGGGTGGACCCATTATCCACCGAGTTTCAAACCCCACTGACAGTCGGTTATAAGAATATTCTCTCTTTGTTTTGGTATTGATTGAAGTCCTTATAGTTGTTCGAACCCTGCTGCACACAAAAGCCTTGTACTTAAGTGGAGTAGGGTAGAGGGGCATGCCCATTATCCACTGGGCTTTGGACCGTGTGCCGCTGACGCTCGAGGACTTCTTAATTGTTAAACAGATCTTTCTCAATTTTGGTGTCAGTTGAAGTCTTTATAATGTATACATATTACCTATAGTGACACCAAAATGGTATGGCTCAATAACAGGGAACTACAGTGCACAGGCTGAAGTTTACTGCATACTGAAATAGCACTGATATTAAGACTAGAGAAAAGTGATGGTCAGGATTCTATTTATTTTAGAGACAAATCAAACAAGTATTAGGACACAGGATTTTGCTGATTCTTGAGCTTTCTTATAGGATGGATATCTTTTTCCCACTTTTTTTTTTTTTTTTGTTTCTGTAACTGGAACAAGACAAATCAAAAGTTTTAAGTCTGTCGAGAATAGGGCGTCAAAGGTTGCGCCACCCGAAATCGGGCTTGAAGCTCTAAGGAGAAGCTGTAGGCCTTGTGGAAATAAGAGGTCAGAAGTTGCACTCAGTTGAAGTTCTGATCTTACCAAAAGTCGAGAGCTAATAGCTGTTGTCCTGACTATTATCAAAAAGCTCATGTTCTGGACTAAAGACCTAAAGTGGAAGAATGGAAAGGAATCAAGTAAACCCCATATGACAAGTTCATATGATGATTATGAGCTAAAATGCCATTAATAAGCAAAGCTTTTTGGAACTTGAAACATATATATTTACAGAGTCCATATCCTATAGTTTACAGCAGATTTTACATAGGCATAATACATAAATAGACCCTCAAACTTGGTCTCAGCTGGCAACTATGCCCTCCAACTTTGGGTGTGCATAAGTAGGCACCTCGACTTGTCTCCACTTTGTCAGTTGAATATTCCAACTTACAAAATGATCATATAGACACCTCCAAAATTTATATGCCACGTCAGCATTTGTGTTTACGTATTAACTTTCTGATTAAGGTGTCTGTTTACTTGTGCACACCAAAGTTGGAGCGTCTTGTTAAATGGCCCAAATTTGAGGGTCCGTTTATGTATTATGCCTTTTACCTATACACATGACAAATTTCTGCTTTTTTTCCGGCAGAAAAAAATCATTTACTTTATCATTACATGCCACATATCCATGACCAACTGATATCAGCAATTATGTTAAAAACCTGTGCACCTGATTCATTTTATCCAAAACAAAACGGAAGGTGACTGCGCGAAAGTGTAACACCAACTGCTGAATGTGATGCTAACTGGCTTGACAATCCATTTTATACCCAATATTTTCGTTTTACTTATTTCCAAGTAAACATATTGACACCACTTGCGCCAAAGTTAATCCGCCTCTGGCTCTATAAGGCAAGCCATGTTTGGAAATTGCTTCTCCCAAAATATTATTCACACATATGGAAAAAGTTGAAATTGACAACAAAAATTGGAATGATAGATAAACTTAGAGGCAGTTACAAATTAAAAAGGACTTTATTAGTGACAAGATAGAGTGACCTATTGTATCATAATATGACACTCTCTTCCCATGGTAAACCTCTCATGAGTTACAATAGCTAACATCTAATGTTAATGTTCAAAAACATTCTCATCTTCTGTCATTTCATTCTGACTAGAGCGGACAGCTTTATGTTACCTTGGAATTAATTCAAGTGTGAGATGGATCCAAGAATTTAAACTTGATGGTTCAACATTTAAGGTTCTTCGCACTGAAACTAAGACCAAGATTATACGATAGTGTCATAGTATAGTTTTGTTTGTATGGAAGAAAAGAACAATGACATAGTTCCGTTAAAGTTTAGAATGGATCAAATAAGATTTTGAAATAATCAAAACAGAAGATTAAATATCTATATTAATTACAAAATGGGAAAAGCCGTTGGTTCCCTCATTTCTCAAGAATAATGCTATTAAAAAGGAATCCTTCTTTTTCCATCTGAGCAAGATTGAAGAGGCTCCACAACAACAATTTAAAATTGATTAATGATTTCCTTAAGTACTTCATTAAACAAAGAAGAAGCAGTCAGTTTAGCTGCGCTTGATCATCTTTGTGAGCAATCATTGGCATTCTCATAAACATTTTTCTTAATTTACCTCAAGAATTATACTCAATAGGCCTACTGGTTTCTGTTGTATCTGACTTTTTTGTTGTGGTGGGAAAGTTTGTGTTTAAATGCGTCTATGCTAAGATTGAAAATACCGTCTGTTTCTCATCAAATGTCGAAAATTTGAGGAAGGATATGGAGAAGCTAACAAAGTTTAGGGATGATATCAAGGAGAAGGTGGAAGGAGCTAAGGGAGGAGGCTATAAACCAAAACCAAATGTTCTCAAGTGGCTCGAAGATGTTCACAAGCTAGAGAAAGAATGGTAATCTATGCAAGAAAGCATTGCAGCGGCGAAGAAGCTTGCATATAAATGCTGTCCAAAATGCAGCTTTCAAGCTAGAGAAAGAATGGTAATCTATGCACACATTGCAGCGGCGAAGAAGCTTGCATATAAATGCTGTCCAAAATGCAGCTTTCGCTTGGAAGTCTCCACTCAAGCACAAAACATGCGAGATCAACTGGAGAAAACTTTGAATCCAATTTGGTGGTAGAAAATTACCAGATGAAAAAAGTTGAGTTCATCCCAGGACCATCAATAGAAGGCCAGTCATCAGCAACAAGGAATCTCAACAAAATCCTACAACTATTAGAAGATGATAAGGTAATGTTGGAATTAATCCAAGACTATTCTAAATATTTACGATATTTCATTAATTCACGGAGTTACTTAAATGTTCATCCGAGTTATGGAAATAAGTGTTTAACTGGTCACTATGTACATTTTTAAGGCTATCTTATAAAATGTGCCAAGTTTAAGGGGCTATATAGGTATTTAGCCTATTATATAAGTAGGAAGTCTCTTAGTAAAAAAAATAGTTGAATGACCAAATTGTCCTTTAAAAGTTGAAAGACATTTTTGTCCTTACCTAAAAGCTAAATTACCACCAGCTAAATGATTTTTCCAAAATTACCTAATATATATCAGAAAAGTTTTTTTTTTTTTTTTTTTTTAATTCAATCTCGCACCTCGACTAATTCCATGCCAATTAATTGTGAGAAGAAATCACCTGAGCATTTAAACAATCTCTAGGAATTAATTGTGGGAGAGCATTAAATTAGTTACTGGCTCGACCATTAACTTGCCAAACATTAAGTTTGATATAACGTCTGGATCATCGTATGGTCAGAAAGAAATTTAACAGCCTCAAATTCATATAACTCTCATTAAATGATTTTTTTAAAGATACTTTTAATGATAGCCTAGTAACTCGTAGCTTCCTGTTCGTTAAACTTTTCACATCCTTATTCAGATTCTATGAGGTGCACAGTAGAGTGATCTACACTACAAGTCACTTCAGCCTTTATTTTTTAGTTTTTATGTCAAATTGTTACTCTATTTTTTTTTACTTTTGAGCGATGTTTTTCTTTTCCTTCGGAAGTATCATAGTATTAATTTTTCTTTAGAGCTTTTGATGTAACCGCCATTTCAGCATCTTCATTTCAAATCCATTAAGATTGGTTCTGGGAGTTTTGTGACATTATTTGGAATCTTTTTCATGACATAATTCTCTCAACCTTTGAATTTTTTATCGATCCCTTTTGGTTGTTGATTCTTTGAGTACATTTGGCTCTTCCAGAAGTTCCCTTTTTCAATTGTTTTATTGTTAGATTCTTATTAATGTGCTGAGTTTTTCACATATACTAATATCACATGCAAATATATCTAGGTCTGATACGAATATATCCCATGCTTGAGTCTAATAACATCAAATTATTATCATTCTTTATACATTGTACCTATTTCACTAAATTTCAATTTATCACGTTCAGACGATATTTAATCATTTGCCATACAATAATCAAATTAATAGAATAGGCTTATCTATCATCAATTTTGGGTTGCATTTTTCTCTTCATATTGTTTGTTGCTCATTACACTCCAGTTTAATTGTGATTTATACTGTCTACACTACTTGACATGGTTCGGAACTAGTACTATTTTAATAGAATAATCAAATTAATATAATAGGCTTATCTATCATCAATTTTGTGTTGTATTTTTCTCTTCATATTGTTTGTTGCTCATTACACTCCAGTTTAATTATGATTTATACTGTCTATACTACTTGACAAGGGATGCACGAGTTTGGAACTAGTACTATTTTAAATACGGATGCTATAACCTCTTTTCTTGAGAATGTTAAGTGGAGAATAAGTTAAGAAAGTTAAGATCAATAGATTATTAATGAATGATCAAAGCCACCTACCTCGTTCTTTCTCAAGTTTGTTAAATTTCTTCTATATAGTGATTGTTATATCTTCCACTTGTGGGTAACTTTTTTTTGGGTATTTGAATCCTTTCAAGTATGCATCATCGGTGTGTGGGGTACGGGAAAACTACTTTGGTGAAGAATTTGAACAATGAGCTCCTAAAGACTGATATGTCAAGATTCAAACTGTATTTTAGTGTTGTGGTATGGGTTACAGTGCCCAAACCGCCAATAGACATAAGAAAGGTTCAAGCACAAATTGCCAAGAGATTGAACCTAGAGGTAGATGACAAGGAAAGTGTAGAAAGCACTACCAGCAAAATCTATCAAAGGCTCAAGAAAGAAAAGAGTTTCCTTCTTATACTGGATGATGTTTGGGAAGCTATAAATTTGGATCATATGGGTGTGCCCCAACCTGAAGATTCTGCAAGAAGCAAGGTAATTTTAACTTCTCGTTTTTTGAGTGTTTGTTGGCAAATGAAAACAAAACCAATGAATGTTTCCACATTGGATGAGGATGAATCTTGGCAACTGTTTGTTAAAAATGCAGGAGATGACGCCAACTGGAGCAAATTCAACCATTCGCAAAGGAAATTGCAAGAGATTGTGGTGGTTTACCTTTAGCGATTAATCACCGTTATTGGAACATCTATGAGAGGGAAGACAAGGGTCGAGTTCTGGGAAGATGCTTTGAAAATCACTTAGAATGTCTGAACCTCATAATAAAGATGTAAAAGAAAAGGTTTACAAGGTCATCAAGTGGAGTTTTGATTCTTTAGAATCTCAGGATGTTGAATTATCCTCAAAGCAAAGAAGCAAACATGGGAACAAAAAGAGAGGTGACATTCAAAGTTGTTTCTTGTTTTGCTCCTTATATCTAATGGCTATTTCAACAAATGATCTCATACATTGCTGGTGGGCTGAGGGGTTCCTTGGTGAACATGACACATATGAAGAAGCCTACAACAGCGGAATCACAATGATTGAGAGTCTAAAAGATGCCTGTTTGCTAGAAGCCTATAGGATGCATAATGTGAAGGTACATGACCCTTTTTGGATGTTCATTATGTGAAGATGCATGACGTGATTCGTGATGTTGCTATATGGATAGCTAATTCCTTTGGGGATGAACACAATTCTCTTATTCAAGCTGGAATTGGGTTAACTGATATGTCACATAATAAAATATCAGCTTCTGTCAAGAGAATATCTTTCGTAAGCAACAACATTGCACTTCTACCTAATAGCTTCACAGAATGCCCAAAGATAACTACTTTACTTTTGCAAGATAATTATTCCCTTTGGGAAATTCCCTATGAATATTTTTTGGCATTTCCAGGCCTAAGAGTTCTGAATCTGAGTAAAACTCGTATTGGAGCACTGCCTTCTTCCATCAATAGTTTATATCAACCACATACTCTAATACTACAAAATTGCGGGCAGTTGAAAGAGTTACCACCTATTGGTGATCTTTTCAATTTGCGATTGCTTGACTGTTATAATACAAGGTTACATTATCTGCCTCAAGGAATGGACAAGTTGACAAATCTGAAGCTGTTAAATGTGCTCGCGGCTGATTTGACGAGCATCAGCCAAGGACTTTTCCTCAAATTGTCTAGCATTGAAATGTTATATATGCTGGCTCTTCGGTCCTTATCCGGCCTCTTTAGACGGAAGAGGGTGACTCTTCTTGGACCAACTTCTTTTGATGAGCTATCATCTCTACACAATTTGACATCTATTTTTATTAAATTAGGTAGCTCATCAATTTTCAATAGAGACCACACCTGGATGGCTAGATTGAAAAGATTTCGCATTGAAGTTGGGGAAACTCTAATGGAAGTACCATTCAACAAGTCAACGAGGATGATAGTCATCTCCAATTGTGAAATTTTCAGTAAGGGGGATCACTCAGGCATGTTGCAGTTTGCTTCAGGTTTGTACTTGGTGCAATGTATGGGTCTCAGGAAGTTGATCGCATACAACAACTTTGATGATTTAAAAGAACTGATCATTGAGGACTGTTGTGATTTCAAACCAAATATGAAGAAGGAACGGACAGTTTGACCTCTCACAAATCTGGAAATCCTCAACCTCAAAGCCGTAGAACTTTTAAGAAGTGTTTCTGATTTTGGTCTTTTTCTGGGTCTAAGATTTTCTAAGTTACGAAAACTGGATATATTCTCTTGTACAAGTTTAACATGTCTTTTTAATGTTGGAGGCTTTTTCTGTACCCAAGTATCTGGAAGAAGTTTCGGCTTGCCTATTGTGAATATCTGGTAGAGTTGTTAGTGCAATGCGACTCAAGTTAGGCAACACTTGTCAACTCAGAAACTCCAAGAGTTCGGAAGTTATTGTTGGAAGAGTTACCAAACTTAAGAACTCGGGAGCCATAGAGTACTTGGGAACACCTGGAGGAACTGAGCTTCATGAGGTGCAATCCGATAAGTAAGTTGCCTCTCTCTATTCAAACCTCCGCATGAAAGTAATTAAAGGAGATTCAGAATGGTGGAGCCAACAGGTGTGGGATGACGACAACTTCAAGGCAAGTTTAGAGCATTGTTTCCTACCAAATTCCCGCAGGCGTTTCCCTTGCATTTCAGGTGATGTGCCAATTCATTTTCAGATATCTTTATTGTGAAAATTCCTTTAGTACCATAACTGATTATTCGGAAAAGGCTAAAATATGCCATCGAACTATCAGAATTGGCCCATCTATGCCACTCATCAATAGTTTGGCTCATTCATGCTATCATCATTACCAAAATGGCTCATTCATGCCATTTTTCAATAATTTAGGTCGGATTTTTTTTTATTAATTTGGGATTTAAAATTGGGCTGGTTTAATTAAACAACATGGACCTCTAATTAGAGGCCACGTGTCATATCTGATATTGTAAAACCTATGTTAATGAAAAATGGCATGAATGAGCCATTTTGGTAATGGCGATGGCATAGATGAGCCATTTTGGTAACGGTGATGGCATAAGTGAGCCAAACTATTGAGGAGTGGCATATTTGAGCCTTTTCCGTTGATTATTTGTCCTTCTCTGTAGAACTAATTTGGGCCTTGATTTACTTCCTTCTCCTTTTTGTTCCAAAGTGTTTATAATGGTCCTGGGCTATTCACGTATTACCTTAAGGTTTTGGGTTAGATGGTCGAACTCTTTTACAAGTTAAGATTCAATGATAATCCATCAAAAGTGAGAGAGCCATTTATCCCTTTTGGTAGAAAACGTTTTCTCTAGAAAATATTTCTAGACAACCAAACACCAGAAAATGAAATGGAAAATATTTTCCTTCATACTACACATACATTCAGAATATGCATCTCTGTCCAAAATCAGCAGTCCGCTTTAGAAGTGGTTTATCATTCAAAATATTATCAAGTGTGTTTAGCTTGACTTGCTGTTGCCTTATTCAGGATTGGACTAAAAAAGCAGAGGAAGGAACGTCCTGCACCAGAGACACTGAGTTTCGAGCTAAAGTTAATCGGTGGAGTTTGCATGGATGTATTTCCTTCTTTTCTGCAAATAACTGTTTCTTGTTTGTACTGTTGTAGTTTCTTGTTTCACTTGTGTTGTGTGATCATCTTATTAAATTGTAATAAACTGGTATTGCTTCTGTGCTTAATTTTTTTATAGCATTCTTTATGTTGTACATTCAAAATTTAGCACATGATCTTGATTTTCCATGTTTAGTTTTCATGACAAATCTAAAAGAGCCTGTTACACATTTGTGAGAGAAGTTTCACGTTTTGTAAAAAGGTCCATGGTAAACAGCTGATCAAAACTTACCCGATAAGAAATTTCACTACCTTAATAGTTATGGTTGGCTGGCTGTCTACTTGTAGTTGGATCTCCAGGTGTTTGGAACGCTCCACGATTTTATTCACCAGTCACTAGTTATCACGAATGTTCTATCTCTGCTAGGAGACCTTTGTAAACGGTAAGTCGGTAGTGGTGGAGAAGAGACCTTCAAAGGGAAAAGAGAATTGGGGTTGTTGGTTTGTTTATTGCTCTGTAAGTTGGTGATCTCGTTGTTCCGCTCTAAGTTGTGTGGGGATTATGGGTTCTTTTCTCTGATTTTTATGAGTTTTTGGGGCTACTAAGGTCTTGGTGGTGCAAATGGTAGCTTCGGAAGATGAAGACGGAGAAATTGGATATTTTTTTTGGTAATTAGGGGTAAAATTGTACTTTTAAGTGTTTTGTTTTGTATTTTTATGTTAATGACACATGTCACGACCTTATTGGTGTGTGACCCTACACACGTTTTGAATAACCGGTCAAGAAAAAAATGATGTGTCTTAGATACACTGGAAAGGTTAGTGTGTAAAAGGTTACCCATGGTGGACTGGTGTGTCACAGGGATTTGGTCTCAAGTGCCGAGTGTAAATTATGTATTTTGCCTATTATGATATAATAGGTTACATTCTCCATAAGAGCCTCTTATCTCTTCTCGTTATGGAAAAAGGATTCTAGAATAAGGTATCAACAACAATTTATTTTATTTCGACACATCTCATGGTGTTCATTCGTTGGTGACAGTGATGTTCTGCTAGCTTGCGTACACCTACAGTATTCCACCTAGTATCTGTTGCTTCCTACTAGTACAAGTACTGTAACTCGCCAACTAAGGATTAAGATGGGTAGAGATCACCTAATGACTTTTGTCTTCATCGGGATTTGAACCTGAGACCTTATGCTTCTTCTCCAATTCATTGACCACTAGGCCACACCTTTGGATGCATCTCATGATTTTCATATCGATCTATTATGGGTCTTGGCATCAAACATTGGGCGGATTACATATCTACTTTCTTTTGGACATGATACTAATTGATTCCTTTTGTCACTTCCTTTTAAATTTATTTACCATTATATGGTTGCCTTCTGGAAAGTCAAGGCTCCTATAAAGGTCTTATGCTTTTCATGGCTGGTGGCAAGAGAGGCCTGTTTAACCCAAGAGAACTTGAGAAGAAGGGATTTCCAACTACGCTCTAGGTGCTCTCTATGTGGTTCAGAAATAGAAAGCAATAGTCATTTGTTTCTTCACTGACAACCGGTGGCAACTCTTCTTTGACATTGTGGGTCTCAAATGGTGTATGCCAGCTAACACTTGGGTCTATTGAAGAGCCGGAATTGTATTGTGGGCATAGTTAGCCAGAAGAAGTGGTGGAGATTAGTTCCTTTTTGTAGATGGTGGACAATATGGCAGGAGAGTTTTCTGTTGTTTCTTGAGGTTAATGAGTGTTTTGTTGGGCTAAACGGTCCAAAGATACTCTTAACATAATGTGACATTGTTCATTTTGGGCCAAGTTCGCACGGATCTTCAAAAGTACCGGTAAAGGTCATAAACCGGCCCATAAACGAGCAAAGGCACTAAGCCGGGCCCCAGACCACACTCTGCCATCTTCATACTCGTCCCGCCAAACCATTGGCTCCGATACTAGTTGTTGGGCTAAACGGTCTAAAGATACTCTTAACATGATGTGATATTTTCCGCTTTGGGCCAAGCCCGCATGGTTTTCCCAAAAGGCTTCACACCATTAAGAGTATCCAACACATTATAAGTAACTCATTTTTCTTTTCAACCACCAATGTGGTACTTTGTTCGCACACCAACATGTTTTCCTCGAGGAGATACAGGTAATGTATAGGATTATAAATATAGTGCGGAGGATATCACTGGTATGGGATGACTTGAACTGAAAATATAACATACATATGTCAAATTCACTTTTACTGTCTATTCATTATACAATATGCTTACCTTTGGCAGCCTTAATTTCTAGATCATCAACCATGATCTGTTTTGACAGGGGTCTTAATAGGCAGAGGATGAACAAATCCGACTTCTCAAAGGCCGGGTTATGAGCATGACTGAAGAAAGGCATCGATAAATGTTTAATTTTGGTGACTGTAAAATCAACAATAGCATGAGCGTGAGCAAGAAGCTCAATTAATCTTGAAGATGGGCCTTCCTATTGCTTTTATTATATCAGGTACACATCCTTGTTGACAAATTTGTTACACTTAAAAGCATGAAACATCCTAAACAGTGAAAGTCCAGTAAATATTAATTCGTCATTCTGTGTCTGAGCAAAGTTTGCTTTGGATAGTTACCATTTTAGCATTTCATGTTCTTATAAAATTGCTATAATAAAAAGGGCGTAATAATACAAAATATGGCGGAGAAAATGATTACCACTTTAGGAAAAGTGATGTGGAAACTAATCAAAAGTAGTGCCTATTATATCATTTATATAACCTTATCTCTTGCTAGTGACATTCCTTATCTTTTCGTTCCTATATGTTTGCTTTCTCAATGAAGTCTCTGTCTTTGCCTCACTCTTTTCTTTTTACTATTCGTCTTCTTTTTAATTTTTTTTTTTTTTTTGTTATATACCGAAACTGACTCATAATGTTCACACCAGCTGGATAATAGAGTAGGAAAAAGGGGATAGGGCAGATCGTTACCCCCCTGAATTTTGACCAAAATCTTACGACACACCTTATTTTTTCTAGAGTCTTATTACTCCCCTAAACTTTTTTAAAACGGAATAATTACCGCCCTAAGCGCTGACGTGGCAAGGAGTGTATTTCACTCTCTTTGGGAGAGTGAGAAGCACAAAATCTGACACGTGTCATTTTTAATTGGGCACTTCACATTTGATTACACCTAATTAATTATCATTAAGGTTTGAAGTTTTTTTCTAAATTGATTTTTTTTTTAAATGTGGAAAAATTAATTTTTTAATTAAAAATTTGTATTTTCGAAGTAACATGATATTTTACTTTCTCTCTCTAAGATAGCTCTCGGCGCACATTAGAGTGCTTCTAGCGTGCACCGCCGGCCGGAATGGGGAGAAGGAGACCACTAAAGGATTCAAATAATCAGGTTACTACGCAACAACAGACACATGAGGATCGAACAGAGAAGCAAGGCAGGAATGATACAGATGGAATAAAAACTTGGGCGAGTGTGACAGCTGGACGTGGAGCGCTTGCTTCGCGGGGAATGACATTGGACTTCATTGCTCCTATTATCCAAGATGGGGAGAAGATTGCTTTATTGGAGGAGGCAGAAATTGAATGCGAAAATGACAAATGGAGGACCTCAATAATCCTATATGTTATTGGTAACTCGCCTTCGATAGGAGCAAACGGATAGATTTTTGAAAGCGAATTGGAACTTTCAGGTAAAGCCTCAAATCTTCTATCATAATGAAGATTACTTTGTGATACGGTTTGGTAGCTTGGAGGAACAACAAGAGGTATTGTTCTCGGGGCCTCATATGATAAATAGTAGACCGGCAATTGTTAAAGCTTGGAGACCTGACTTCAACCTGTATGATGAAGTACTGAGTATTGTGCCAGTTTGGGTGAAGCTACCTAACTTACCTTTGAGTTGTTGGAGTAGGAAATCATTAAGTAGTATTGGAAGTACACTGGGTAATCCTTTGTTTGCGGATGATAGTACCACAAATAATGTCAGGATTTCATTTGCTAGATTACTAGTTGAGATGGATATTACTAAAGGGCTGTCTAGAAGTGTGAAAGTCAGAGAACCAAATGGAAGAGTAATTAACCAAGAGGTGCTCTATGACTGGGAACCTGAATATTATGATAGCTGCCTAATAGTGGGATATAATTGTGCAAAGGAGAAGATGCAACAAAAGCCAAGGCCACCACCACCTCAGGCCAAGAAAAAGGGACACAATAAAGCCAAGCAGGTTTGGAATAATAAGGAGAATTCAAATCAGATAGTAATGCAAGGGACAATGCCAACCTCGGGGCAAGGGCAACCTATGGTGGACAAGGACCCAACTCCAGCACAGCCCATGCTAATACAAGATGGGTGGAAAGCGGCGAGAGGAAAGTCTGCTACAAAAAGTACTAGAGTGAGAATAGTAGGGAACAATACAGTTAATGTGACAAATGGGTTTGATCCATTAGATGAGCATGCTATAATGGAAAATATTCCAACCGTACAATTAGATAAAGGGCAATGTAGTTCTGGTGATGTGGTGGGGGGTCCCAAATCACCTAACATATCAAAATGAGCATTCTCACATGAAATGTTAGGGGGGTGAATAAAGCTCATCGGCAAAATGAGCTACGGGTGGCAATACGAGGGTTTAATGTAGATTTGGTGGCAATCTTTGAACATAGAACTGGAGCACATAATGAAAGCAGAATTGTAAAGAAAATAGCTGTTGGTTGGGAATGGATCTCAAATATAAGTCCTTTCCAAAAAGGGAGGATATGGATATTATGGGATCCTTGAGTCGTAAAGTTCCAGGTGATAGAAATGATTGCCCAAGTAATACATGGTGTAGTAACAATTTATGCAACAAACATGGAGATCACTTTCTCAGGCATCTATGGGCTGTACACAATCCAAGATAGGAGAGGATTATGGGAGAAACTTAAACAGTTGATGATTTCAAAAGATAGGGGCCATGGATAGCTATGGGTGATTATAATGCAGTGCTAAGTGCTGATGATAGACCTATAGGATCACCTGTGCAAGATATGGAAACCAAGGATTTCAGAGAATTCCTATGTGCTTCTGGGATGGCTGAAATTAAAATGTGTGGTAGAAAATATACTTGGACAAATAATCACACCTATAGCAGAATTGATAAGGCTGTGGTAAATGATAAATGGATGCTAAGGATGCCAAATAAATATGTTAGTATTCTAAAGCCAAAGTTCTCAGACCACTCCCTTCTAAAGCTTGAGCTGGTTAGGCTATCTAGAGGAGCTGCAAGACCTTTTAGGTTCTTCAATTGCCTAGCCACACACGAACAGTTTATACCTCTAGTGGCTAAAGGATAGAGCTACTCTACTGATGCTGTACCTATGCAGAACATATGGGCAAAATTCAAGAAAGTAAAATAGGAGCTGAAGCAGTTGAATATGACACATTATAAAGGGGTAGCAGACAAGCTTAAAGAGATAAGAAACCAACTACAGGATGATGTACAACAAGGACGGGCAAAGAAATGCAGATAGTCATGATTGGCAAAAGAAAGAATTGAAAATTCAGATGGAGAAATGAGGAACGATTGAAGAGAGTATTTATAAGCAGAAGTCAAGGGTGAGATGGTTACAAGAAGGGAACTCCAATTCAACATATTTCTTTGCAAGTATGAAAAACAGACATTCACAGAACCATATTAGTACCCTTACAAACACCCAAGGGGTACAACTCAACAGGCCAGAGGAGATCGAAGAAGAGGTAACATGTTTCTACAAGGGAGTACTGGGAAAAGCTACTGGATCACTGCTTGCAATTGATCCGAACATAATCAGGATGGGACATGTTTTGAATGGTGAACAACAAAAGGAATTGACACAACCAGTTACAACAGAGGAAGTGAAACAAGCGCTGAATGGCATTGATGACGATAAAGCACCAGGATGTGATGGTCTGAATGCGCACTTTTTTAAGAAAGCTTGGAACGTGATAGGGGACGAGGTGACTAAAGCAGTGCTAGATTTTTTTGAGACTGGGACCATGTTTAAGCCTATAAACTGCATCTCGGTAACTTTGATTCCTAAAGTTAAGCATCCTACTACCATCAAGGAATATCGACCAATCTCATGCAGTACTATTATGTATAAGCTTATTTCAAGGGTTCTCACTAGTAGGTTACAAAAAGTCATGGATTCATTAGTAGATAATTATCAATCAGCTTTCGTGCCAGGAAGAACTATAACCGACAACATCATTATTAGCCATGAGCTTATCAAGGGATATGGAAGGAAAGGGTTGTCGCCCAGATGTATGATCAAACTAGATATGCAAAAGGCATATGATTCACTAGACTGGTGTTTTTTGGAGCAAATACTACATGGCCTGGCATTTCCTAGAAAATACATTAAGTGGATCCTGGAGTATATAAGAACAAAAGATCCTACTCAATCTTGCTGAATGGAAGCCCTTGTAGACCTATTGGAGCTAGGAAAGGTTTAAGACAAAAAGATCCTTTGTCTCCTTACTTATTCGTATTAGCTATGGAATACTTGACAAGATGCTTGAAAACTCTCAAACAAAATCCTAACTTTAACTATCATCCAAGGTGTGAGAAGATGGAAATTATACAATTAGGTTTCGCAGATGACTTATTGCTGTTTTGTAGGGGAGATACTGGTTCAGTCCAATTGCTATATGAAAGATTCGAACAATTTTCAAAGGCTTCAGGGTTAAATGTTAATAATGCTAAGAGTGCAGTTTTCTTTGGAGGTGTGCCACCTGAGATCAAACTGGAAATCCTGAGCATGTTGGAGTTTTCTGAAAGGATGTTGCCGGTAAGATATTTAGGGGTCCCTTTGTGCACAAAAAGATTGAGTATTGCTCAATGTCAACCCCTAGTAGACAGGATGACAAGCAAAGTGTCTTCTTGGACCTCAAAATTTCTCTCTTATGCTGGAAGGCTACAATTAGTGAAAAGTATTCTGGTTGCAATGCAAACTTTTTGGTCACAAATTTTCATATTACCTAAGAAGGTAGTGCAATTAGTAGAGACTGTTTGCAGGAGATGTCTTTGGACAGGGAGCTATGAGGTAACACATAAAGCTCCATTAGCATGGGAGCAAGTATGTGCTCCAAAATCTGCTGGGGGATTTAATGTCATTAACATGAAATTGTGGAACAAAGCAGCAGTTTGCAAGCATCTATGGAATCTATGTAAAAAGAAGGACAGAATGTGGATCAAATGGATACACAATTACTATATCAAGGGTGGACAAGTATGGGACACATTTCCTAGGCAAGCTTCTTGGCTAGTTATGAAAATTTTCAAGGCAAAGGAGACTTTCGAAAAAGCTGGCATGACCATAGATGATGTATTGAATTTGAATTCTTTCTCTATCAAACAAATATACCAGCAGCTCAGAGGGGTATTTCAAAAGGTTACCTAGAGAAAATTGGTGTGCAACAACCTTGGATGTCCCAAGTGGATTTTCATATTGACACTAGTTGCGAATGAAAGGATACACACAAGAGATAGACTGGCAAAATGGGGAATAACAAATGACACATAATGTCCCTTGTGTGAGAATGTTGTGGAATCCATTGACCATTTATTTTTTAGCTGCGGTTTCTCACGAGCTATATGGAGGAGGTTATTAAAGTGGCAACGGATAAACAGGCAACCAATGCAGTGGTGTGATGAGCTTACTTGGGCTGTAACAAATGCATCGAAACCCATAACACTGCATTTTCGTAATAGTGTCGGGCCGGAACCGTACTTGTGTGGCAAGAAAGAAATCGAGGATCTTCCAAGCAAAACAAGAAACACGAGCAAGTAATCGACAAATCATTCAAGGTGCTCAACGTCGAGGGAGTAGATACAAGAAGTTAGAAAGTGGACTAGCTAGACTTAATTACTATCCTTAAATATAAAAGGTATTTCTAGTATAAAGAGGCAATAGAACTGAAGGATAGATGGGAGGAGAGATGTGGTTAGAAGACTAGGAGGGCGTAGGAAATCTTGACAGGTTCAACTTTGATTGTAAATCTTTACCTTGGTAATAAAATTCCTCTATTTACCAAAAAAAAAAAAAAAATTGTATTTTCTTAAAATGTGAAAAACTGAATTATTTTTAAAAAAATCTGAAAAACTGAATTGTTTTTAAAAAATATTAAAAATTCATTTTTTTCAAGAAAAATACTCGAAAACTGATTTTTTTAAGAAAATGTGGAAAACCGTTTTTTTTCTATATATGAAAAAAAATCTAGTTCTCCAGATTTAGATTTAAAAAACTAGCTTTCCACATCCTAAAAAAATAATTAGTTTTTCCAAATTTTTATACAATTATGTTTTTTCACATTTTGACAAGAAAAAACACTTTTTCCAGATTTTTTAAAAAATAATCTAGATTTTATTTGAAAAAATAAAAGTGTCCTAAAATCATAAAAATCTTTTAAGACATTTAAAAAAAAAAAAATCCAGCTTTTCCATATTTTAAAAAATCCGTATTTTTAGATTTGTTTTTTTTTTTTAAAAAAAAAAAAGATTTTAAAAAAATCATACTTTTAGATTTTTTTTTTTTTAATATATCCATTTTTCATTATTTTTAAAGAAAATTCGCTTTTCAATTTTTTTTAAAAATTGCCACGTAAGCGAAAAGTTTTTAAAAAAATAGAAAACAAATAAATACACATGTGGCAAGGAGAGTGTATGTCACTCTCCCATAAGAGGGTAGATATCAGCACTTAGAGTGGTAATTATTCTATTTCAAAAAAGTTCAGGGAGGTAATAGGACCCCTGAAAAGGTAAGGTGTGTCGTAGTAACTTCGGCCAGAGTTAGGGGGGTAATAATGTCTTATCCTAGGAAAAACAATTGTCCAAAGTACTTATTAAAATAAAAGGAATCATTCTTCTCCCATCTGCGCAGGACTAAAGAGGCTTCACAACAACTATTTAAAATTAAAGATTTTACTGGAGTTCTGCCTTAAACAAAGAAGAAACAGTCAGTTTAGCTACATTTGATCATCTTTGGGAGCTTTATTAGCATTTTGATCAGAAATATTTTCTTTTCTTTACCTCCCTACGCTTAGTTCATATGATAGTTATAGTATAATTATAAGCTAAATTGGCATTGAGGGAAGAAAAACTTCGTGGAAATTATAATACTTTTCACAGATTTACAGAGTCCATGCCCTATAAGTTACAACAGATTACATATGTAAGAGAATATTTTCCCTGTCGGTTTTTCATTCATTCCATAGGTTAATATACATCATGTACATCATAATTGTAGGCTACAAATTAGGAACTAATTTGACTAATGGATTCTACCATATTGGATCCTAAAATAGAAGATTACAAAATATATGGGAGACTAAATATGTACAAACTCTAACACACCCCAACGCAAGCGGGAGGTTTACGAACGGTTAGATCGTCCCGAAAATCATCAAAGAGTACGCGCGGAAGACCTTTGGTGAAGATGTCGGCAATCTGATAACGGGACGGAACATGTAGGACATGAACCTCTCCACGTCTAACCTTCTCACGAACAAAGTGAATGTCCATTTCAATATGCTTGGTACGTTGGTGTTGTACCGAGTTCCCAGACAAATAAATGGCACTCACATTGTCACAATAGACCAAAGTTGCTTTACGAATAGACAATTGAGTTCAAGCAACGATTCCTAATCCAACAAGATTTAGAGACAACATTAGCAACCCCTCCGTACTCGGCTTTCAAAGACTAGATTTAGATAGAGTAGGTTGGCGCTTGGAAGACCAAGAAATCAAGTTATCTCCAAGATAGACACAATAACCCGATGTGGAACGTCGAGTGTCTGGACATCCTCCCCAATCAAAGATCTGTATATGATAGTAGCGATCAGAGAGATGTTCTGTATAAATGTGTGCCAAAATCAATCGTACCTCGAATGTAACGCAAAATGCGTTTTAATGCTTCCATATGCTGGACTTTGGGATCATGCATAAACAAGCAAACCTGTTGGACGGCGTATGATATGTCTGGCCGAGTCAATGTCAAATATTGCAAAGCACCTGCCAGACGACGATACTTCGTAGGATCCTCATACGGGGCGCTTGAAGAAGCGCTGAGTTTGCCTTTTGTGTCAACTGGAGTGGGGCAAGGCTTACATTGTGACATGCCTGCCCTGTCAAGAATATCCTCTGCATAAGAACTCGAGACATAAATAGAGAATTTTTGTCTCGAGAGACAAGAATCCCCAAAAAATAGCTCAACGGACCCAAGTCTTTCATTGCAAATCTCGGTAGCTAACTTGGACATAATACCGAGTCCGAGAGAGTCCGAAGTTGCGCTAGAATAATATCATCTACATATAACAAAATATAAGCGCTTTCCTTTCCACGACAATAAGTGAAGAGAGAGTTGTCGGATGTACTATGCGAGAAACCAACGGTTGCCATATATTCAAGAAAACGCCGATACCAAGCCCGTGTGCCCGTTTCAAACCATAAAGTGACTTACGCAGAGACGAGACATGATCGTGATGAGCCGGATCCCGAAATCCCGTAGGCCGATACATATAGACGGTCTCATTCAAATTGCCATGTAAGAAAGCATTCTTTACATCAAGTTGGTGAATGGGCCAAGAGTGAGATAAAATAATAGTAAGAACCACACGGATAGTTGCCGGCTTGACCACCGGACTGAAAGTCTCGTCACAATCAACATCTTCCCGTTGAGACCTGCCATCACCTACAAGACGGGCTTTATGCCTCTCAAAAGAACCATCAGACTTCTTTTTATGCCGAAAAATCCATAACGACCGAATAATGTTAGCATTTGGAGGACGAGGGACCAACTCCCAAGTCTTACTATCAATAAGAGCATTATATTCATCTTGCATAGCATTTTTCCACCGGTCATTAAGGCCACCAACAGATTTCGGGAATGGGGGAGATGGAATTAGTGGTGGCACTTAAGGCTTGATTATGGTATTTCAAGTTCGGCTTAAAAATCCCATGTTGACTATGTGTAGTCATGTGATGAACGGGTGTGGGGGGTACGGCAGGAGAGAGGCCGCCGCCGCAAGGGGCGAGGAGGGAGAAGGAGAAACCAAGAAGGTGGGACCGCCGGTTGCGCGAAGGTGAGGCGGCGGGCCGGCGGGCGGGGGCGGGGGAGTGCACTTTCGCGGCGGCCGACGCCAAGAAGAGGAGGTGGGCGACCTCGGGTGGTGGGTTGCAGGAGAGGGAGGGGGCTGCATTGCTAGAGCAGTGGCCTGGTCATGCAACAAATGGATTCTCAATGGGAATTATCATCATCCAAAAACTCATATGCAGGTAGAGACGGAGTATTTATTTGTGAAAATGGGAAGGAACTTTCATCAAACCACACATGCCTATGATTATTTTTCGCCGATAAATCATAGCATTTGTACCCCGATAATTGGAAGGATATCCTAGGAAAACACACGGAGTGGACCTAGATTGCGCTTATGAATTTGTGTGGAGGAAAGAGAGAGGAAAGCATAGACACCAAAAACTCGAGACGAGAGTATGATGGATTCTTTTGATAAAGAATGTGAGTAGTGTCTTATATGCTAAGATTTTAGAGGAGAATATTTTGTAGGTACGTTGCCATGGCCAAGGCGTGATGCCAATAGGAGGGGGCGTAGATATATGGGCAAGGAGCGTACGAACAATATTATTGATGGATTTAATTTTCCGTTCCGCCTACCATTTTGTGGGGAAGTGTGGGACAAGAAAAGCGGAAAAGCATCCCGCTTTGTTCACAAAATTTATAAAAGGACCATTATTAAATTCACGCCCGTTGTCACATTGAAAAGTTTTGATTTCTTTTTCAAACTGAGTGCGAATGAAAATCCGGAAAGCTAAGAAACAATTATAAACTTGGGACTTTGTTTTGATGGGAAAAGTCCAAAGAAAATTAGTGTAATTGTCAAGAAATAAAACATAATATCCGTGACCGTAAGAGCTAAGAACAAAGGTGAAGTCCATAAATCCCGTGAACAATGTCAAAGGAGCATAGTAGTAGTTGAAGGAGAGTCATAAAAAGGCAATTTAATTAATTTCCCCGAGGGCAAGAATGACAAACATTGTTTCGAGCCTTATTACGATCAATCAAATTACTACTACGTAAAGAACTTAGAATAACATCCCCTGGATGACCTAAACGGGAGTGCCAAATATGAGGAGAGATGACACTAAAAGCAGATGGTGCGGAAGACGAGATGGCTTGAAATTGTTGGAAGAATGGATAAAGATCACTCGAACTCACATCCTTACGAGTTTGGTCCCGTCCGAAATCCTTCACAGAAAAGCCAAAAGGATCAAATTCAACGTAAACCATATTATCGATAGTAAATTTACGAACGTAAATAAGGTTTTTGATGAGTTTAGGTGCATGCAAAACATTTTTCGGGGGTTAGGGAGGGATTTACTCAAGGGAAGTATGACCATAACCACGAATAGGAATCATGTTACCATTACCAACAACAATGCTATTATTTTTGCTCAATTGATAGTAAGATAGAGAGAGTACCTTGGGAGTTGGTCATGTGAGATGTGGCTCCGTGTCCATGTACCAATTTTTGTCTTCGGACGGATTTAACAACATTGTATGCATAGCTTGATCAATATTTGTGGGCGCATAGCCACCATGGAAGACGGGTCAACGAATAGAATGACTGAGGAGGACGAGCACCGAGAATACCTTGCCGGGATCGAGTCCAGGATCGTCGGCTGCTAGCCGCCAGCCGCGAGGGCCGCCGCCAGCCGGGTAGGGTAGGGGCACGGTGGGGTGGCCCACGGCTGAGGCCCCCAAGCAGCCCAAGGGGGGTAGAACTAGGGGTGTTCATGGTTCGGTTTGGGTCGGTTATTGATTAAAACCATAACCAAACCAATTTAGTCGGTTTTTAAATGTCTAAAACCATAACCAAACCAAATAAAATAATAACCACCGGTTTGGTTATTGTCGGTTTGTTTCGGTTTGGTTCGATTTTTCGGTTTATGACTAGCAGCCATGAGACTTATCAATAAAACATTAAAAAGTTGAAAAAGACATGTCTTTTTTTTGGTTCAAATGATAACTTTTATTTATAATTTAAGGTGAAACATACATCATAGAAACATTTTGACTATTAGTGATAGTGTAGTACTCAAGTTACCCAAAGTTGCTAAACTATTACATATAGAGCTAAAAACTAACTTTGTAGTGGTTGCACCATTTTTGTCATCTTAATACACATACCTGGAAATAAAGTAGAGCATAGGAGCTTTTAGTTGTTGTTTACAAACATACATATTAATTAAACATAAAGACTACCTAAAATTAAAATGAAAATATATGAAATAAAAAAACTTTGTGTAATGATCCCAAACTTTGGGGCAATAATTGCGTTTGCCCTCAATTCTCCCATTTTATTAACAAAACTTTGTGTAAAGATCCCAAACTTCAGATGTTTTTCTATCATTATCCCCAAGGCTAGGGTCTCGATTACAAGGATTTGTTCTTTTCTGCTTTTTAGGAGGATTACCCACGGAAGAAGTATTAGGGCATTACCATGTGCTTGAGTTACATCAAATGCTGACGTTACTGAAGTATCTTCTATAGGAACCTCCAAATCTACAACCTCTGTCCTTTTCATATGAAAAATATTAGAAGTTTAGGACTCATTCAAACAAGAAAAAAGAAAGGTATAAATTCGAAAAAAAAAAAAACAACCTAAAATCAAATGGCTGATGAAGAAAGGCTAAAAATTTAAGTTGAAGACATTAGACTCTAACGTGAGCTTCTGTTAGTAGGTTTACACTTAACACTTAAAAGAGTTAAAAGACTTAAAGACATGGGCTTGGACATATTCTTAAAAACATGGGTCTTAAACAATCATGTGAAATAAGTAGACCAAAAATCAAATTAATGATTAAAAGGTATAAAATATTTATAATTATTTATGAAAAACTAATATTATACATATAAATAATTATAAAATTTATGTATATAATTTATCGGTTTGGTTCGGTTATTTATTTGTTATTTTTTAATAGAACCATAACCAAACCAAATATTATCGGTTTTTAAAATTTAAAACCAAATCAAACCAAACCAAACCAAATGTCGGTTTTTTTATTCGGTTTGGTTAAATTTTCGGTTTGGTTTTGATTTTAACCAAAACCGTGAATGCCCCAGGTAGAACCATGGTAGGCGGCAACAGCCCCCTGGTTCGGCGATGCATGCCGGGCGCATTGCCCCGGGCGATGTGTGCGCCATTACCCACCGCCGTTTCTCGCCTTTCGTTTGCCGCGCCCACCGCGGTGGTCGTTGCGCTTTCCGCCACCACGACGCGTTGTTCTTCTTTCCGCGATTGTGAGAATTTCCTCGATTATTAGAACCATTCTCAGAATTATTGGACTGCCCATTACTATAAAAATTATGAGGATTAACATTGTGGGAAACGAGAGCGCATTCGACCGGAGTCGTGGATGGTGTCCTCGCCATGGCTGTCTTCCTCAAGTTCGAGCATTGACCGAACAACGTCAAAAGATGGGAGAGGAGTAGGTGCTGTACCGTCGTTCGAAAGGTTTTATATTCCTTGGATAATCCACGCAGAAGAGGAAGCACAAGTCGTTCGTCGGAAACTCTGTGGCTGACGTTTGCGAGATTATCCGCAAGGACCTTTAACTGGTGCAAGATGCGTTCACAGTCGAAAAGTCCACCAATTTGGTGTTGGTGAATTTTGCATCAAGAGCAAGAGCCCTAGCCGATTTGTTGTCCTGAAAGAGATGAACAAGACGATTCCATGCCTCGATACACGGTGTCCTCGATGAATGATCGTGTTGAGAAGATCATTCGATATGGTACCATATATCCATTGACGAACAATGTCATCTAGCCGTTCCCATAGAGCTTTCGTAGCAAGTTTCTCGGCTGCCGTTGCCGGTGGTGGCACGGTGGGGGAGGCAGGAGGTAGTATATGGTCGATCACCAAGTTTGCTCGGCAATGGAGCTTGAAGAGGGTAGCCCAGTTGTTGTATTGGCTGCCTTCATAGTCAAGAACAATAGGAATGCATGATTTGATATTGGTGACTGTAGTCGCAGGGTGCAACTTGGAGGTGTCAGCCATGGAGAAAGGGAGGAGGAAGAGCGAAGAGAAGGAAGGCAAGAAAGTTGGCGGCGGCTAGGTTTAGGTTGCTAGGTTTTAGGAGAGACCTAGTCTGATACCATGTAAGAGAATATTTTCCCCGTCGGTTTTTCATTCATTCCATAGGTTAATATACATCATGTACATCATAATTGTAGGCTACAAATTAGGAACTAATTTGACTAATGGATTCTACCATATTGGATCCTCAAATAGAAGATTACAAAATATATGGGAGACTAAATATGTACAGACTCTAACAACATATACTCAAGACAACTTTCGAGTTTTACTTGGCATAGGGAAATCGTAAAGTTTATCATTACATGCCACATATCCATGACCAACTGATATCAGTCAGTGTTCAACTCCATGCACCTGATCCATTATCCAACTGCTGATTCTGCTGCTACTGGCTTGACAATCCATAGTAACGCTTCCCTAGTCGAGCAACGAAAATACTTCTCTTTTGTTTTGTACGTTTATCTGATAAGAGTAAGTGTCCACTAAAAAGTTCTTTTGCTGATTGAGCTAGCTTGTAGCATCGTAAGAAGTGTTTGGACTAACATGGTTATCTAAGGAGGATGGTTGCTGCAAATCGGTTGAATTTTCATTCAACTCTTTCGCCTTCTTATTGATGGAATAATGAAGATTTTCTTCTTACATACAGGAAGAGTTGAAATGGAAAACAAACTTTGATGGCAGATGAACTTAAGTGACACAAAGGACTTATTTAGTGTCATGTCCAAAACAGACAGACCTGTTGTATCTTAATACGAGACTCGTCTCGTATTTCCATGGTAAAGCTTTCATCACGGAGAACTATACTCATCACATTCCAGCACTCTAGAGTTACAATAGCTCACATCTAACCATAATGTTTAGAAAAATTTCTCATCTTCTGTGTTCTGTCATTTCATTCTGACTAGAGCGGGCTGTCTTATGCTACCTTGGCATTGATTTAAGCGCGAGATGGATCCAAGATATTAAACTTGATGGGTTCAACTTTTAACGTTCTTAATACTGAAACTAAGACTAATCTGATAGGATAGTACAGTTTCTGTTGTACGGAAGAAACAAATAAAGACATAATGCTATTCAAAAATTTAAGAACAGATCAAATAAAAATATTCTGGTATTTTAAAAAAATAAATTCGGACTTCCTTTAAATAATTGAACAACATTTTAATAATCAAAACAGGGATTAAAAAAAGCTACTGCTTCACTCATGTCTCAAGAATAAAGGAATTGCAAAAGTATTGCTTCTCATAATCATAATCATTTATATAATCTGAAACTCTCTTGCTGGCAACATTCCTTTTCTTCTTTTCCTTACTATATGTTTGCTTTGTCAATTAAGTAGTCGGAAAAAGAGAAGTTGTCCAAAGTATATATTAATAAAATAAAAGGAATCATTCTTCTTCCATCTGCACAAGTATGAAGAGGCTCCACAACAACTGTTTAAAACTTATTCAAGCTTTTCTTCTTGCAAAATATTAGTCAGACATACAGGAAGAGTTGAAATGGAAAAGAAACTTTGATGGCAGATAAACTTAAGTGACACAAAGGACTTATTTAGGGTCATGTCCAAAGCAGAGTGACCTATTGTATCTTAATACGAGACTCTGTTTCCATGGTAAAACTTTCATCATGGAGAACTACACTCATCGCATTCCAGCACTCTAGAGTTACAATAGCTCACATCTAACCATACTGTTAGAAAAATTTCTCATCTTCTGTCATTTCATTTTGACTAGAGCGTAGGGGTGTTTATGGGTCGGTTTTGGGTTAAAACCAAGACCAAATCAATCTAGTCGATTTTTAAAATTATTAAAACCAAACCAAACCAAATATAATACACATCTATCAGTTTGGTTGTAGTCAGTTTGATTCAGTTTGAGTCCGTTTTTCAGTTTTTAAGAAAATTAAGGGTATTTCTCTTTTTTCCTATAATTAGAAGAGAATTTTCTATCATTTTCCAACTTATAATCCGTTATTACCCTTTTATTGTGGTAGCTATAGTTTCTTGCATTATGGAGAAAATGTCTTAGGATTTATGATTTTAATTAAGTGAATAAAGTTTATAAGAAATATAAAAAATAAATCTAGGTAAATCTCATATGGTTGTTTCTTTAAATGCATGAGTTTGAATTCATGGATTTCTTTTTTAAAATCAAGGTATAAAGTTCATTAGCCTATTAGAGAAATAAAATTTTGCTTAAAAAGTATATAAATTATTTAAAAGTATTTTTAAAATAATATATTGCATATATATAATTATGTATAAAATTTGTTGGTTCGGTTCGATTTTTTCTTCGGTTTGCTTTTAGTAAAACCAAAACCAAACCAAATATCATCGTTTTTAAAAATTCAAAACTAAACCAAACCTAACGCGAGTAAATATCGGTTTATTTAGTCGATTTGATTTTGATTTTCGATTTGGATCGGTTTTTAACCGTAAACACCCCTACTAGAGCGGGCTGCTTTATGCTATGTTGGCATTAAGTCAAGCGCTAGGTGGATCCAAGCTATTAAACTTGTTGGGTTCAACTTTAAGACTAATCTTATCCGATAGTCGGTTTTTGTTGTACGGAAGAAACAAATAAAGACATAATGCTATTCAAAAATTTAAGAACAGATCAAATAAAAATATTCTCGTATTTTATAAATAAAAATAAAATCGGACTTCCTTTAAATAATCTGAACAACATTTTAATAATCAAAACAGAAGATTAAAAAAAGCTCTTGCTTCACTCATGTCTCAAGAATAAAGGAATTGCAAAAGTAGTGCTTCTTATAAAAGGAATTGCAAAAGTAGTGCTTCTTATAAAAGTATATATTAAAATAAAATAAAATGAATCATTCTTCTTCCATCTGCACAAGTATGAAGAGGCTCCACAACAACTGTTTAAAACTTATTCGAAATTTATGCTATGTTGGCATTAAGTCAAGCGCTAGGTGGATCCAAGCTATTAAACTTGTTGGTTTCAACTTTAAGACTAATCTTATCAGATAGTCGGTTTCTGTTGTACGGAAGAAACAAATAAAGACATAATGCTATTCAAAAATTTAAAAACAGATCAAATAAAAATATTCTCGTATTTTATAAATAAAAATAAAATCGGACTTCCTTTAAATAACCGAACAACATTTTAATAATCAAAACAATGAAAGATTAAAAAAAAAGCTCTTGCTTCACTCATGTCTCAAGAATAAAGGAATTGCAAAAGTAGTGCTTCTTATAAAAGGAATTGTAAAAGTAGTGCTTCTTATAAAAGTATATATTAAAATAAAATAAAAGGAATCATTCTTCTTCCATCTGCACAAGTATGAAGAGGCTCCACAACAACTGTTTAAAACTTATTCAAAATTTATGCTATGTTGGCATTAAGTCAAGCGCTAGGTGGATCCAAGCTATTAAACTTGTTGGGTTCAACTTTAAGACTAATCTTATCGTATAGTCGGTTTATAATTGTACGGAAGAAACAAATAAAGACATAATGCTATTCAAAAATTTAAGAACGCATTAAATAAAAATATTCTCGTATTTTATAAATAAAAATAAAATCGGACTTCCTTTAAATAACTGAACAACATTTTAATAATCAAAACAGAAGATTAAAAAAAGCTCTTGCTTCACTCATGTCTCAAGAATAAAGGAATTGCAAAAGTAGTGCTTCTTATAAAAGGAATTGCAAAAGTAGTGCTACTTATAAAAGTATATATTAAAATAAAATAAAAGGAATCATTCTTCTTCCATCTGCACAAGTATGAAGAGGCTCCACAACAACTGTTTAAAACTTATTCAAAATTTATGCTATGTTGGCATTAAGTCAAGCGCTAGGTGGATCCAAGCTATTAAACTTGTTGGGTTCAACTTTAAGACTAATCTTATCGTATAGTCGGTTTTACGTTGTACGGAAGAAACAAATAAAGACATAATGCTATTCAAAAATTTAAAAACGGATCAAATAAAAATATTCTCGTATTTTATAAATAAAAATAAAATCGGACTTCCTTTAAATAACCGAACAACATTTTAATAATCAAAACGAGAAGATTAAAAAAAGCTCTTGCTTCACTCATGTCTCAAGAATAAAGGAATTGCAAAAGTAGTGCTTCTTATAAAAGGAATTGTAAAAGTAGTGCTTCTTATAAAAGTATATATTAAAATAAAATAAAAGGAATCATTCTTCTTCCATCTGCACAAGTATGAAGAGGCTCTACAACAACTGTTTAAAACTTATTCAAAATTTATGCTATGTTGGCATTAAGTCAAGCGTTAGGTGGATCCAAGCTATTAAACTTGTTGGGTTCAACTTTAAGACTAATCTTATCGTATAGCTCGGTTTACGTTGTACGGAAGAAACAAATAAAGACATAATGCTATTCAAAAATTTAAGAACGAGATCAAATAAAAATATTCTCGTATTTTATAAATAAAAATAAAATCGGACTTCCTTTAAATAATCGAACAACATTTTAATAATCAAAACAGAAGATTAAAAAAAGCTCTTGCTTCACTCATGTCTCAAGAATAAAGGAATTGCAAAAAGTAGTGCTTCTTATAAAAGGAATTGCAAAAGTAGTGCTTCTTATAAAAGTATATATTAAAATAAAATAAAAGGAATCATTCTTCTTCCATCTGCACAAGTATGAAGAGGCTCCACAACAACTGTTTAAAACTTATTCAAAATTTATGCTATGTTGGCATTAAGTCAAGCGCTAGGTGGATCCAAGCTATTAAACTTGTTGGGTTCAACTTTAAGACTAATCTTATCGGATAGTCGGTTTAAATTTGTACGGAAGAAACAAATAAAGACATAATGCTATTCAAAAATTTAAGAACAGATTAAATAAAAATATTCTCGTATTTTATAAATAAAAATAAAATCGGACTTCCTTTAAATAACTGAACAACATTTTAATAATCAAAACAGAAGATTAAAAAAGCCCTTGCTTCACTCATGTCTCAAGAATAAAATCTGCAAAAGTAGTGCTTCTTATAAAAGGAATTGCAAAAGTAGTGCTACTTATAAAAGTATATATTAAAATAAAATAAAAGGAATCATTCTTCTTCCATCTGCACAAGTATGAAGAGGCTCCACAACAACTGTTTAAAACTTATTCAAAATTTATGCTATGTTGGCATTAAGTCAAGCGCTAGGTGGATCCATGTTTATTAAACTTGGCTTTCGGTTTCAACTTTAAAGACCAACCTTATCGATAGCTCTGTTTCGTCAATTTTAAAGAAACAAATAAAGACATAATGCTATTCAAAAATTTAAAACAGATCAAATAAAATATTCTCGTATTTTATAAATAAAAATAAAATCGACTTCCTTTAAATAACCGAACAACATTTTAATAATCAAAAAGATTAAAAAAAAAAGCTTGCTTCACTCATGTCTCAAGAATAAAGGAATTGCAAAAGTAGTATTTATAAAAGGAATTGTAAAAGTAGTGCTTCTTATAAAAGTATATATTAAAATAAATAAAAGGAATCATTCTCTTCCATCCGCACAAGTATGAAGAGGGCTCTACAACAATCGTTTAAAAACTTATTCAAAATTTATTATATGTTGGCATTAAGTCAAGCGTTAGGTGGATCCAAGCTATTAAACTTGTTGGGTTCAACTAAGACTAATCTTATCGATAGCCTGTTTCGTTGTAATGAAGAAAACAAATAAAGACATAATGCTATTCAAAAATTTAAGAACATCAAATAAAAATATTCTCGTATTTTATAAATAAAAATAAAATCGACTTTTTTAAATAATCGAACAACATTTTAATAATCAAAACCGAAGATTAAAAAAAGCTCTTGCTTCACTCATGTCTCTAAGAATAAAGGAATTGCAAAAGTAGTGCTTCTATAAAAGGAATTCAAAAGTAGTGCTTCTTATAAAAGTATATATTAAAATAAAATAAAAGGAATCATTCTTCTTCCATCTGCACAAGTATGAAGAGGTTCCACAACAATCGTTTAAAACTTATTCAAAATTTATGCTATGTTGGCATTAAGTCAAGCGCCAGGTGTGATCCAAGCCTATTAAACTTGTTGTTCAAAACTTAAGACTAATCTTATCGTATACGAAGCTCACAGAATTTAAACAAATAAAGACATAATGCTATTCAAAAATTTAAGAAATGATCAAATAAAAATATTCTCGTATTTTATAAATAAAAATAAAATCAACTCCTTTAAATAACCGAACAACATTTTAATAATCAAAACAAGATTAAAAAAAGCTTCTGCTTCACTCATGTCTTCAAGAATAAAGGAATTGCAAAAGTAGTGTTTCTTATAAAAGGAATTGCAAAAGTAGTGTTTTATAAAGTATATATTAAAATCAAATAAAAAGGAATCATTCTTCTTCCATCGCAAGTATGAAGAGGCTCCACAACAATTGTTTAAAACTTATTCAAAATTTATGCTATGTTATATTAAGTCAAGCGCTAGGTGGATCCAAGCTATTAAACTTGTTGGGTTAACTTTAAGACTAATCTTATCAGATAGCTCTGTCACAGTTTTAAGAAACAAATAAAGACATAATGCTATTAAAAATTTAAGAAGTCAGATCAAATAAAAATATTCTCGTATTTTATAAATAAAAAATAAAATCGGACTTTTTAAATAACCTAACAACATTTTAATCAAAACAAAAGATTAAAAAAAGCTCTTGCTTCACTCATGTCTCAAGAATAAAGGAATTGCAAAAGTAGTGCTTCTTATAAAAGGAATTGCAAAAGTAGTGCTTCTTATAAAAGGAATTGCAAAAGTAGTGCTTCTTATAAAAGTATATATTAAAAATAAATAAAAGGAATCATTCTTCTTCCATCTGCACAAGTATGAAGAGCCCACCAACAATCGTTTAAAACTTATTCAAAATTTATGCTTATGGCAGTATTAAGTCAAGCGCTAGGTGGATCCAAGCTATTAAACTTGTTTGTTCAACTTTTAAGACTAATCTTATCGATAATCGGTTTCTGCTAAATGGAAGAAACAAATAAAGACATAATGCTATTCAAAAATTTAAGAATGATCAAATAAAAAATATTCTCGTATTTTTTATAAATAAAATAAAATCGATTTTTTTAAATCAACCGAACAACATTTTAATAATCAAAACAAGATTAAAAAAAGCCTGCTTCACTCATGTCTCAAGAATAAAGGAATTGCAAAAGTAGTGCTTCTTATAAAAGGAATTGCAAAAGTAGTGCTTCTTATAAAGTATATATTAAAATAAAATAAAAGGAATCATTCTTCTTCCATCTGGCAATAAGGAAGAGGCTCCACAACAATCGTTTAAAACTTATTCAAAATTTATGCTATGTTGGCATTAAGTCAAGCGCTAGTGGATCCAAGCCATTAAACTTGTTTGTTCAACTTTAAGACTAATCTTATCGTATAGTCGGTTTCGTTGACTGAAGAAACAAATAAAGACATAATGCTATTCAAAAATTTAAGAACAAAAAAAAATTTTTTTTTTTTTTTTTTTTTTTTTTTTTTTTTTTTTTTTTTTTTTTTTTTTTTTTTTTTTTTTTTTTTTTTTTTTTTTTTTTTTTTTTTTTTTTTTTTTTTTTTTTTTTTTTTTTTTTTTTTTTTTTTTTTTTTTTTTTTTTTTTTTTTTTTTTTTTTTTTTTTTTTTTTTTTTTTTTTTTTTTTTTTTTTTTTAAAAAAAAAAAAAAAAAAAAAAAAAAAAAAAAAAAAAAAAAAAAAAAAAAAAAAAAAAAAAAAAAAAAAAAAAAAAAAAAAAAAAAAAAAAAAAAAAAAAAAAAAAAAAAAAAAAAAAAAAAAAAAAAAAAAAAAAAAAAAAAAAAAAAAAAAAAAAAAAAAAAAAAAAAAAAAAAAAAAAAAAAAAAAAAAAAAAAAAAAAAAAAAAAAAAAAAAAAAAAAAAAAAAAAAAAAAAAAAAAAAAAAAAA
>NC_081342.1:70074178-70084376 GCF_029784015.1 Lycium ferocissimum | reverse complement strand
AATGCAAAGAGTAGATTCAGTGACGGATCTATAATTTCTTTGAAACGGGTGCACCACTAAAAAGGAGATAAAAGAAGGTATTGAGTGGGAGTCAATCCTTGTTCCTCTAGCTAAATAACTTAGCATTCAACCAGGTGTACCGCTTAACCTTTTTCGGAGCATGTATGTCAATAGATAATATTAGATTAATTATAGGAAACATATACATAAATACTTAGGCTTGCAATTACGAGAGATTATGAGTTCACGCGCACCGTAAAATAAATTGGGCTCTAAAACCGCCCCTCATCTCATGAGTAGATGCCATGTTTCAATCGATAATGTCAAAAATAGAGCCTTATACCAGTTTCTTATACTATAAACACTTGATGATCGAGATTTGAATTGACAAGCCAGTTAGCACTTAGCATCACAATCAGTATTGTCTTTTGGAGTATATATCATCGGCTTTAACCTTGCTACAGGGTATGGACACTCATGTAAATATGTGAAATACATTTTACCAAGTGATTTAATTTCCAAAAAAAATTTCTTCCCTTAATGCCATTTTAGCCCATACTTATATTCTACTTATTAAAATGAATTTGTCACAGGGAGGTTAGTGCAATATTGAAAATTTTCTTATGGTGTGGATTGAAGTAAATATCTCAAAAGGTCACTTAATTATGAGGAATTGTGTAGCAAAGTCATTCAACTTCATTTTGTATCAATAATAAAATCACTCAACTTAGGCCTTTTCTCTTATAAAATTACTTAGTCAAATTTGTCATAAAAAAATATGACATGGCAGAATAAATTAATTTTTATGCCATGTAGACATGGACTCCACAAATAAAATAAAATTAAAGAAGACCAGTATATGACACAGCCGATTTTTTTTTTTTTTTTTTTTGTTCAAGTTACATAAAATAGAACAACTCCCAAATTTCTTCAACAAGGCTTAAAATGAAGCAAGAGATTAAAATGACAGAAGATATTGAAAGACGAAGAGAACAAAGGATATGTTACATAGTAATTAGGTTGGGTTACCAGTTAAGGGACATATTTGACTAATTCCTATTAGTTGAGGTATTTCAACACATATATACGTGGCCCCTTATTTGTCAAAAGTTGCAATGTTTTTAAATTAAAATTGTAACATTTTCGAAAATAGACACCTCTCTCTCTACCTAATCAAATATATATTCATAGGCAAAGGTGAGGTGAAACGAAGAGGTGTGAAGGTGCCTTTTGGGGAAAATATTTTTGCTCGCAACAGTCAGGTGTGATCGTGCTACTATACAGAACAGTTTTTCATTCTATCTTGTGAGGAATTAATTCAAATACCTTGGAGCAACACTGAGGGAATTAAATTTCTAAACATACACAATGTGGACTTCTATTTGAACACAATATACAACATGCAGTTCAAGGATTTCACTATTGCATGCTGATAGTGGGATCGTTAAACTCACGCAGCAGCAGCAGAACAATACTTTTAAGAATGACATAATACATAAACCGACTCTCAAATTTGGCTTTGCCAAGATGTCTTCCAACTTTCGGGTGACACAATCGCACAAGTAGTAAGCCTCAACTTGTCTTCACTTGCTATTAATACTCTAACTTATAAAATTATCATCTAGACACCTCCAAAATTATGTGCCACATCAGCATTGTGTTTACATGTTCAATTTTATACAAGTTGAGATGCCTACTTTTGCACGCCCAAAGTTGGAGGGCATACTTCCATTACCGACGCCAAGTTTGAGGGCATATTTATATAATATGGATCGATCAAAGAGTTAAACTGATCTCATCCATTCAAGTTACATTTTTTTCCTCTTGCCTCCGTTCACGAAACCCAACAATAATTCTTTTTCCATTACCCCTGAAAATTTTCAATTACCAGTAACCCATTGCATAAGACTTTCGTCACCCATCTCCAGTTTGTTTTAATCAGAGAACACTATCTCTAATTTCCCAATTCTCATATATCAAAAAAACTAATATAGAAAAGGGTAAAAGATATCCCAAATATATTTGTGAACGTATTGCTATGCTCTCAATATTAGTATTTGTCTCAATAATAACAACAACAACATATCCGATAATTCCACAAGTTGGGTCCTGATAGGGTAGGATGTTACAGCATGCTAAGGTTCATTTGGATCTTTTTAATGTTCAAATATAATATATGGATTTTTTTTAATCGCTCAAGGCATTCTTTAAATGTTGTACTTGCTACGTGTAAGAATAAATTGCGGGGCAAGAACAACGAATTGTGTTCCTAAATGCAGCGGAAGAATTGTTGAATTTGTCATCAAAAGAATCGCCCCAATTCAAACTTTGAATCACTAGGAAACAAAGTTAATATGCCACGAACTAGATGTCTCCGTTATGCTTTGTGTGTTTGTTGGGAGATAATAACCAGACAAATATTTTTCTCTGTTAAAGAAAAGACAAGAGGTGTTCAAGAGGAAAAGAAAAACTAGTAAAGAAAATCTGATCCCTCCCTCTATATGTCACGTCACATAGTGGAAGTTTTCTTAAAAATAACTTCCTGTAACTTCTCAACTTTATCTCTTCTAACCGGGTTGTTAGTCCATAGGGGCGACCCGCAACCCAAACCTAATTATCCAACATCTCCCACTTCGCACATGAGACTAGACTAAAACTAGTACCATGTTGATAACACACAAAAATTCATACAGACAAATAGTTTGTGCAACCTGCGAGCATCAAGAGCTATACCTTTTAAGATTTTTCAAGAGCTCTAAGTATGAATCCAATCACATGCGGAACGAATTCACTACTACCATGAGGATCTTATTACTCGCAATCCCCAGACATTATCTGCTACCTCTAAAGCTATTTATCCGATCCCTCATCCTCGAAAGAGGTGAACTTGAGTTCATGTATAACTTTATCCACAATTACACTTGTTACCCCTATGGTAAGTGTAATGGTCAACCTGTGAATACAAGTTATATTATTTATCTTAGTTGTCTCCCCTTTCTACTTGAAACTATCCATCACGAATCAATTGCTTTCCTAGACATGCACTGCATTGCCGAATCACTCATAGCTATTAGTGACATGCTAAAGTAGCAACATTGATCTGTACTTCAAGATACAGTAAAAGTTCAAAGGGTATTCCAGTGGAAAGTCAATTTCGACTTTCTAGGTCTCACACAATGAAGAAGCAGGGATCCATTCTTCCATTAACCCAATGGTCGCTAAGCACACGTGGTATGAAACACGTGCTACGGTGTTCTCACCTTATATTGGCGCGTGTGTCTCATTCTTTTACTCATTCAACACCGCACAGATCTTGGTCTAGACACCTCCAGATGTCTAACCCGAGTTTTTCTCTTCAATGATCCTCAAATTCATCTTCTTAGAGAAACTCATATCTGGCTTACAAACAAGTCATAACATGGTGGTGGAATTCATCTCTTCACGTTCCTCAACGTAAGAGGCGATTGCTCGTGTGAGAGAGTCAATCTCGTGACTTGTTCGACACACTTATATCCTTCACTAGGATATCATCACATGCATATAGAATATCAACATAATCTCAATTATAATTTCATCAATGAGTATATTTTACAATACATAAATATTAACATATCCTTCGCAAACCTAGAGCCACAACATGTTTCTCAAATATGTCTCTAGATATTGACTTTGTAAGAGGATCAACAATCATATTTGCCTAGGTATGTATTGTAATGTTATTTCCCCAATTGCCATGATGTCTCACGAAGTTATATGTACTTGAAATCAGTTTGTTTGATTTTGCTGTGATACTTAGGATCCTTTGTATATGCAATAGCCTCTTGACTATCATAATATAAAATTATTGAATTTTGAGAATTCTTCGCAATATGAAAAATGCTCAAGGAATCCTTAACCAAACAATTTCTTGTACTACAGATGCAAAAGCCACGAACTCAGCTTCCATAGTTGAAAGAGTCGTGGAAGTTTGTTTCTTACTTTTCCATGAAATAGCACCACCATTAAATAAGAAAGCATAGCTGGATGTCAATTTTCTATCGTTCCGGTCACAACTCCAATCAACATCTGTATACCCTCTCAAGTGTAAATCATTTCCACTATAACATAGTGAATAATCAACGCTCTTTTCGTATCGAAAGATCCTCTTCACAACTTTCCGATGATCTCTTCCAGATTGGACCGATGCATACCGCTAACCAGACCTACGACATAACAAATGTCCGGACGAGTACACATCATAGCATATATCAAGCTCCCGACAACACTAGAATATGGAACTCGAGACATGTCTTCTTTTCTTTTTTCGCTTGAAACATTTCAAGGCTTAAAGTCTCACATCTTACTATAGGAGTATCCATGGGTTTGCAACTATTCGTTCGAAATCGTTCCAAAATCTTCTTTATATAACTTTCTTGAGATAGACTCAAAAACTTCTTGGAACGATGTCTTTGGATTTTAACACCCAATATATAGTCTGATTCACCCATATCTTTCATGTCAAATGACTTTGAAAGTCATGACTTGATAGTTTTTGCATACTCCAAATTATTTACGGCTAATAAAATATCATCCACGTAAAGGGAAAGAATTACAAACATTCCATTGGACTTCTTCACATAGATGCAATGGTCTTCATCGATCATGGTGAAATCACATGATTTCACCTCTTTATGAAATCTCAAATTCCACTGCCTTGAAGACTGCTTCAGGCCATAATTAGATCTTTTTAATTTGCAGACTTCCTTTTCTTGGCCATTAACGACGAAACCTACAGGCTGTTCTATGTAAATTTCCTCGTTTAGTTGTCCATTAAGAAAAGCTGTCTCCACGTCCATTTGGTGTAACTCTAGATCCAAATGTGCAACAATAGCCAAAAGTAAACGAATTGAGGTAAACTTCACAACTGGTGAAAATGTTTCCCCATAATTTATTCGAGCTTCTTGAGTAAAACTTTTTGCCACCAATCGTGCCTTGCATCTTTCTATTGACCCGTCCGCTTTGCGTTTAACTTTGAGAACCCATTTGTTCCCAATAGCTTTACGCTGGGAGGAAGGTCAACCAGATTCCATACTTTGTTGGTTCTCATGGACTTTAATACTTCTTTCATTGCTTTCATCCACTCATTTTTTCAGGGCTCGCTAAAGCCTCAGTCACAGAATTAGGCTCATCCAATCCTGTGGCAAATACCAAGAAAACATAATATTCAATCTCATAAGATTGTTTAGGTATACTTTTTTTTTTGGTACTCTTATGTAGTTGAAATTCAAATTAATCAAAAAGATTTTCGGGATTGAGAACTCCCACTCCCACTCAGATCAAGCACAATATCTTGATCATTTGATTATCAAATGTGTTAGAAGACATTAGCTAACTATCTGAATTCAACATTTCATAAAGAGACTCTCCATTCATTATATCTCCCTACTTTGTAAAATCATTTTCCAGGAATATGACGTTTCGTGATTCCGTTTCAGTAACACTTCCATCCTTTAATCACCATTGAATACATATCCTTTGGAGTGTTCAAAGTATCTTATAAAGATACATTCTTGCCTTTTGGACCCAGTATACCAAGCTTGCTAAATGATATTTTACACATGTAGCATAACCCAAGTTCTCAGATCATTCAAGTTTAGTTCTGACCAGTCCATAACTCATAAGAAGTGAAAGTAACTGATTTAGATGGCACTTTATTTAATATGTACGCCACAGTCAATAATGCATCTCCCCAGAAAGAGAAACATAAATTTGCTTGGGCCAACATGGACCTTTGACATGTCCAATAGTGTTCTATTCCTCCTTTCTGCTACACCATTCTATTGAGGTGTGTAAGGAATAGTTAACTGCCTGGTAATGCCTTTTTCATTGCATATTTATCATATTGTCTTGATCGATATTCGCGTCCTCTAATTGATTCTCAACATATATCTTCTAAAGCATTCACGTGCTTCAGATTTATGAGAAATCAAATAGACATCATCAAAGTGTGTGAAATCATCGACAAACATAATGCAAAGAAACACAACAGACCTGGCCTTCACATTATTGAATTACAAACGTTTGACTGGATTAATTGCAATAGGAAGTCAGCTTTTTTAGCCTTCCCAAATGGTTTGTGTGTAATCTTTCCGACAAGATAATGTTCACAAGTTGGCATGTCTATTTTGGAGAAAGAACCCAAATGTCCTTTCTTAGCCAACCAATTCATTCTATCTTGCCCAATGTGACCCAATCTTGCATGCTATGTAATAAATGCCATTTAATAACAACAACATCTTTATTACTCGAATAGCATGTCATAATATATTAGTACACATAATAGTCACAAGTGAAAGGATTACAATTTACACTAAGAAGCCATCATAAAGGTGTCCAGAACCATAGAAGACATTTTTTTAGAGTAATTTTCACAAGATTATTGCTAAAGAGAAACATAATACAAGAAGAATAAATGTTCGCAGTGACAGTACTGCACTTACTTTTATCTTTCTTCTTGTAATGCCACTTTTTCTTGTTGGAATTCATTAGGTTTCTTTCCATGGAAGATCCACCTCCGGTCTCCTTGACCCTTTACTAATTTCTTGTGTTTGAAGCTTAAAAGGTTCTTACCACTTGATTTGCCACATAAGCACTACGTATTGGTTTCGCAACACCAAGCTGCTCATCTTCAAGCTCAAAATGATAGGCAACATCAACAAATGCTTTGATGCTATCATTGCGGGTCAAGTTAACCTTTAAATTCTCAACTATGGAAAGAGACCGTATCATCGTCCGACTCATCGCTCATCCAATAGAACATGACCAACATTTATAAGTTGAGCAATCATTTCCGACATCACCCTTTAGTGTTGCTTGGCATGATGAACAATTCACTTTTTCTACGTGCCAAACTTAATTGCCAACTGTCCGAGGCAAGTCAAATTGTACAGCCATATATAGTGTGCCTATATGGCATAAGCAGTAGAATATATTTCACATCATTGGTGAGACATTAACAACTGAACTTACAATAATTCCACATGTAAGTATCAAGATCTCTCCTCTATTGGGCTATGTTACTCTCCTCTGAGTGATACATCACGAGGTTTATACTTTTTAAAGCATCTTGTTTTTCTAGTACAAACCATATCTTACGGCTTCATGTATCATGGTTTTCGCCGTTCGACTTATCATCCTTATTCAAATCAGCAATTATAACTTTTGAAGCCATAGTCTTTTATGAGAGGCAAAAATGCAAGTAAGACCTATCAATTATGCATGTGATATACATACTCAAGCAAATCAATTCTCATAATGACTTCACATCTAGTGTAGAATCGAAAGGTCATTTAGCTTCCAATCGTCATCTGCTATCCAAATGATTAATCAAAAAATGGAAATCATTTCTTAGTGTGTATCAAATTGCATTTGTGACAAGAATCACAAAGATTCTTTAGGTCTCGTCCTCTTACATACATTGATATACATATCAATAAGTAGAAAATATAATAGAAGAGACAAACAACACATATTTTTAATTAAAAAAAAAAAAAATTCAACTCTCTCAGCCAAAGTCTTAATGAGCTTGTCTATAGGAGAAGGTTGATAAAATTGAGACGTAGGACATGTCTTTACAATCCAAGACTTTAATTTAGCTTCTATGTCCTTATTCTCCTCCCACTTAGCCAAAAGCACTTGAGTACATACTCAAAGGGACTAACTTGGATAATACTCATGATAATTATTATACAATACATTTCCCCAATACTCTGGGAGAGAATCCTTTAATATGGACAAAGCGATCCAAAAGTCAACCCATACATAATGAGTTATCCATTTTGCTAATTTCGCCCCAAATAAACAAATACAATATAGTAACAGAAAGGTCCATTTTCACCTTTATAGATTCCTCATATTATCTTCTCCCTTTCCATTGAAAATCTCTCTCATCCCAAAAGATCCCTTGTATGGTCATGGAAACATTAGACCTGACGATGGCAAAATCAAAATCATGATACTCTTCTATGTTGTCCCTAACTCGACTCTTAGTGTCACTCCCACTTGGAGAACTTCGAGCTTGTTCCTCTCCGGTCATTCCTTAAACAGGAACAAGGGAATAACTAAAATGGTTACAATCATTCAATGTGACAACATATGTCACAATAACTCGTAAAAGAGAAACTAGTAATAAAGGTCATATTCTTATTTATAAATATTCGACCCTTCTAGGAGCAATAATATATCAATCAAAGAATGATGAAGATTTGGCTAAATTTTTCGCTCAAGAAACAATAAGTTGTACGCTAGCCAATTTTCTAATAATATAAACATATGGCCGAGATTACACAGTGTAATGAAATCACTTTACGGTTATACAAATTTCAGAAGACCAACACTAATTAAGATACTTTTATTTAGAAACTATATTACTTTGGAGAGTAAATAGTAACTCTGCACCGAAAAAAAAAATGACTGTAATCCAATGAAATGTCATATATTTTATTTATTGGTCATTTATAACACTGTATGTGGATACTTTAGAAAAAAGGAATAAAAGCACAATTGATACTCTTCGCTCAAAAATTGCCAACAGGTTCTATCTGCAATATTTCACCATGGATCCACAATTGACTTGCCAACAAGCAAACATAATTCAATTAGTGCCAAACATGTTTGCATTAACACACTAAAAAGTTCTTCAACAGTGGCCAGCAATTTTGAAGAATTATAAATATATGGAATCAGGTGTAGTTGGAAAGCCCCCACTGGAACTTTTATACATTAAAAAAAATGTGTATAGGAATTAGGAAATACTATTCCCAAATAAATAGCATCCTATCTTTGAGAAGCCACCAGTGGAAAAAAAAATCCAACCAAGATACTAATTGTTACAAAATTTAGAATATGCCGACAAGACGACGGTGACTAGCCTCTCGCTCGAAAACCAATCGTTGGTTTTCTTTAAAAACAATTGAAATTGCAGTAAAGCCCAAGCTTTTAAGCAGAATAGAATCAGTAATTTTCTGAAAGCCACACAACAACATCCAAGCCGAGTACTTCTCATAACGCAACAGAAGAGCAATTAACAATAAATTACTGTAAGGTTCATTATGAGAAGTAATCTGAAACAATCGCGATGGTTCATTCTTTCAAGAATATTGTTACTGTTCTTTCCGTTTTAGAATTCCGCTTTCACAAAAAAAAATTACAACGACAAAGAACAGACTCGCAAACCCAGCAAAAATTAAGATTCAAACCAACAGAACACACAGCGAGATGGCTCTGATGCCAATGTAAGAATATATCGTGGGGCAAGAACAACGAATTGTGTCAACGCAATGCAATGGGTTAATCGTTGAACTTGCCACCAAAAGAATCGCTCAAGTCAAACTTTGAGTCACTAGGAAACAAAGTTAATATGCCGAACTAGACGCTCCCCGATACAAGAACGGATACGCTTAAACGAAATTGGAAGATAAAACAAAGCGAAAGAAAAGGGTAGATAATTTGACAACTTAAGATTCAATTTAGCAACCAAAGTTATATAAAACTAAGACTTAAATTATCATCAAAAGAAAAACCAAATTCTTAAGTTGACCTCAGCTAAACTGTATAATGTTTTCCTTTAATAATGCTGTTCTGAATGGGTTGATATACATGATTTACAACATAATAAGTAGCTACAAATTAGGAACTAATTTCACTAAATAATACTAACATATGCTATCCTAAAATAGAAGATTACAAAATATTACAAAATATATTTTACTAATTACATATTCTAACACACCCCCGCGGTCGAAGCGGGAGGTTCTGAACGGTTAGATCGTCGCGAAAATCATCAAATAGTACGCCGGAAGACTTTCAAATAAAATGTCGGCAATGCGATAACTGACGGAACGTAAGTGGGACACGAACTTCGCCACGTCTAACCTTTCGCGAACAAAGTGAATGTCCATTTCGATGTGCTTGGTACGTTGACGTTGTACCGGATTTCCAGACAAGTAAATGGCACTTACATTATCACAATAGACCAACGTTGCTTGACGAATGTGGACAATGGAGTTCAAGCCAAATGTATTTACGAATCCAACAAGACTCGTAGACAACACTTTGCTAACCCCTCTCAGAGCTCAGCTCAAAGACTTGACTTGGGGAGCAGAGTAGTCAAGCTGAAGACCAAGAACTGGTTATCCCCAAGATAGATGACACAACCACG